>NW_026057576.1:54150746-54151596 GCF_023721935.1 Panthera uncia
AAACTAAGGCGGGGCTGTCATTTGGATTCAAAGCTGTTCCTTTCAGTGAGAATCCATTTGTCATGCTGCCACCCAAGGCAAGCCATGTATGGTAAGTCCCCTTTGCTTATTGAAACTTCCACCTACTATTCTAGAGTGTCCTGACTCTTGCTTTGGACTTTTCCTGCTCTCTGAGAACAGGGACTAGTTTCATATCATACCTGGGAAGCTCCTGAGAGGGTGGCGTCTGAACTTGGGCACTTGGAATGGGACAGGAAGGTGTGAAGACCAAGGGCAGGCTGTGGACAGAACATGGGGAAGTTAAGGGTTGGTGTCCTATGGGAGGTGAGGGGCCCTCAGCATCCAGCAGTGGGGTCCAGATTCCCAGGGTGTTCACTGGTTGTGTGTCATCACCTGCATGGAGACATTTCTCTGTGACTGACTTCACTATGTGTCCAACACTTGAATTTTGTTGTGTGTGTGTGCACACATGCGGGTGTGTTACTGTATCTACAAAGCTCAAAACAGCCTGGCACCAAAGAAAACTTCAAAACTGGTTTGCTGAATGAATGTGTGAATTCACCTTAATAAGAATTCCATGAAGAGGAGTAGATCTGAGGCAAAGGTAATTTCTGCATGTGGACCTTTTTATGATTGGAGAGGAGATGTGGACTAGGCACTTGATATTTGGATAGAGGACAAAAGAAAATCATAACTTCTTCCTTTGGGAAGGTGACGGTACCATGGACTGGATTCCATGGGTTCATGCAGGAAAGAAGAAAAGGACATGATTTGTGAGGAATTAGTTTAGGAATTCCCTGAGTTTGCACTGATGGATTAACAAGGCATAAAGAAATAGAAAGCCACAGGA
>NW_026057576.1:54151696-54295402 GCF_023721935.1 Panthera uncia
CCCCCCCCCCCCCCCCCCCCCCGCTCCAGGACAAAATATAGGAATAGGAAATCTCAGGATGAAGATACCCAAGATTAGCAAAACAAGATTAGATATTCAGGGCAGAAGCACCCCCCCCCCCAATTTAGTACAATAGCAGAAAGCTGCTTTCATAGGAAAGAAGGACAAAAACAGGTAAACAGGACTTTAGACCACACCAAGGCAAAGTTGTCCAGAGGGGAGCTAATTAGCAAAAGAAAGGTGCCTTGTTGACCCTGAGGTAGCAAGTTCTGGCTTTCTTTCAGCTAGGTCAGTTCAGGTAAACAGGCGGTGCCTCTGTCTGCTGTAAACAACCTTCAGCCAGGTACCAGGATTTTGTTTTGTATTGACCCAAACTCCTAGTACTGCGTGTCTTCAAAACCCCCTTTTCCTCACACCCATGAGTTAATGCTCACGGTTTCATTGTCTCTTTGTGCATGTTCATCACGCATGTGCATGCTCATCAAGCCTTCTGATCCTAATAAAAATGGATCAAGGACCCTTCCTCCGGGCTCTTGTCTCCTCCCGGACATTAGCCTCTCTCATTTCAATCCTGAGTCTACTCTTTTGTTGGACAAGAGAGAACTCCAGATCCAGAGTCTATGACAAAGCTCCAAATTGCAATTATAGTCATCTGGAAGAGAAGAATATGTAGATTTATGACAAACACGATATAAAGTTCCCCTTCAAATTGGAGATAAATGTTTCCAGATAGTTCTGTTTAGTATTGCCCATTTTGTTACCACTGCTAATGCCATGGTGAATCAAGATGCTTATCAGGTAGTGTGAAAGAAGATGATCTGAAGAGAAACTGCTTTTAAAATCTGCCTCTAGGCATACCTATTTTCATCCCTTGACAGCCACTCACCACAAGCCACTCACCTCAGTCAAGATGGGTAGTTCTTGATGAGTAATAATATGTTTTGGTCAACACTAAAAAGTAAAACACTTGACTTCACTAAGTCAAAGCTAAGATGAGGCACAATTTTTATCCGTTTATGGTTTAGAGTTTTGAAGAGAGAATGTAATTATTAAAAATTTATGCAAATAATTTGTATCTAGAATATTAGTGAAAATATGAAAGAAAACTTTTTGGGGACATTAAGCTAAGCATTGTCAGTAGTTATTTGTAATACCTTAAGAATAATGGGACTTATGCTAATCAAAATATTTCATCTTTAATTTTGCATATTCCATTCGGAATTCTTTTGAAAAGATCCATGGAAACATTTCTCTGACCATTTAATGTGTAATTTTTTCAAATAATTTATGAAATAAAAGAATATCCTTACATTAATATGGTAATTTGTATAGCTTTGGTAGCTGAAAAGGTAATTCGGGAAATAGAAACTGCAAAAGATAATATTGAGTCAGAGAACTGAAATAATTTTCTTTCTTATTTCTACTCTGTTTTTTATAATTAACATAATATTATAATACAATATAAATATTTGATCAACCTCATTTCTCTATATGCCCAAGAGTTTTCTCTATTCTAAGTAATAGTGTTGAAGCCCTATCTATAATCTCAGACTATCTCCTAGCCTCCGCCAAAGTTTCAAATATTCTCTTATTTGAGAATAAGCCCAGTTAAAATCTTGACTGCAAACTCTGAGACACACTGCCAGAATTACTCAGTTAAACAGTTCCTCAATTCCTGACCTAGGAAAAACAAACAAACAGACAAATAAATAAATAAGTTTTTGTTATTTTAAATTGCTAAATTAAGAGATAATTTGTTATGCAGCAGTAGATAACTAAGATGCTCTAAGGTAGAATATGCTTTTTGCATATTACGTTTTTTTCCAGCCACTTAGGGCTATTAAAGCTAATTCTAATATAGTATAAATCTACAATTATGTAGCACATTTAAAGCTTTGCTTTTATCCAATGTAGATTAAACTTTGGCTCAAGGAACTTGAAATTCCTCCATCTTCCATTTTCTAACACTAGTTCTTCTGGACACACATCCTTTGGATTGTAAGGTTTGTGAGGATACAGTTTCCTTCTGATTTGTGGTTACTACTTTCCTAGCTTATGTTGATTGGCTGCACATATTTTCTGAGTAATAATCATCCCAAGGACATGTATCCATGTTCTTGTCATGGATGCATATATGGGTTCATGGTGGGCACCTACAAAGATACCCAGCTGCCCAATTTGCTGATGTGGAGGACTTGGTGTTGACCCAGCCTCTTCTACCTCTAGCTTTCCAACCTCTGCTCCCACCAACAATGATCCTTATTCCTGACTTTTTGCTGCAAACTCTTACCTGTTGAGAAGATTCTTTATTTTGGGTATTAGAATACTACTCAACTACATCTACTTTCCACAATGTTCATTTGATCCACAAGAAAATTATACACTTTCACTCACAATATGTGATATGACTGGGTCAACTTCTCTTCGTGATCTTCCCTTTCTGCAGTTTCATTACTTCCTTCTCTGAAATGAACAAGAGAAGCTTTAACACCTTGTAGCAATAATAATATAAAATGAGAAAAGAAATATTTGCTTATGGTTCTTATGTGCACCCTTATTTTTCCCAAATAATTTTCCTGGAAAATCCCTTCTATTTATATAGAAAGACAACAATGAAACACACTCCTTCCCGCTCTATTCTGTGAGAGAGCAACCTTTCAGAAAACATAGTACCCCTAAAATGTTGATGACAATTCCTCTTCCCTCTTACTCTTCTGAAATGGTTGGGGACTTAGTGGTTTTCTTGAGTTCTTCTGTTCTATTTTTAAAGGCCCTACCTTGGTGGATTGCTAGTTGCCACTTATGTTAAGAACATGGAAAGTTTTTGGTGCCTTTTTTTTCAATATAGTCTATAACTGCAATTTATTTGTGTTTAACAGCAAAATACAGAGTACATTGACATTTTCTTATTTTTTCTTTGCATTTTTAATAATTGTGTGGCTTTGAGTAAGTCACTTTATGTCTCTGAAATTTAGTTTTCTCAAATGAGACACTTACTTTGGACTAAAAGATTAATAGCTCTAACATTAATAGCTCTAACCATATATGGTATTGTCAATACCACTGTTATGACCTTAAATATAGATGTATTTCTTTGAATATATTCCAAGAGTGGAGTCAGAGACATAGGATAATTCTGTGTATAACTTTTTGAGAAAATGCCAAAATGTTTTCCATAGTGACTGAACCATAAGACATTCCTACCAACATTATAGGAGGGTTCCAAATTCTCCATGTCCTCACCAATACTTATTATTTTCCTTAAAAAAATTATACCATCATAGTGGGTGTGAAGTAGATCTCATTGAGGTTTTGATTTCAATTTATTTAATAACTAATATGATTGAACATCTTTCCATGTGCTTGATCGACATTTTATACCTTCTTTGGAGATGTAGGTATTCAACAACTTGGCTCATTTTTTAAAATTGGGTTGCTCAGCTTTTTTGATGTTGAGTTGTGAGAGTTTGTTTTATATTTTGGATGCTACATTCTTCTCAGACATATGATTTGTAATATTTTCTTTCATTCTATAGGTTATCATTTTACTTTCTTAGCTGATGTCATTGATGCACAAGTCTTTCATTTTGATGAATCCTACCTTTTCTATTTCTTTTTTGTTGCCTGTGTTTAGGTATCATGTGTAAAAATTCATTGCCAAATGTAAGGTCATGAAGATTTACTCCTACGTTTTTTCTAATAATTTTAGAACTTGCAGTATAATTTTGAATACCAGAGGTGAATTAGCATTCTGTCTTTTTTCTAACCTTCATGAGAAATCTTTCAGTGTTTAGCCATTGAATATGATGTTAGCTGTGGGTTCTTCATCAAATAATGTCATCATCATTATTTTGACCATTAACTTGCATCATCTATGGACTTAATCCATAGTTATGGTAAAGGGCAGAAGCAGGGACTAGGCTAAAGACTATGTATGCTTAGCAATGTGTTTGGTCTCAGGAACATCAATCACAATGTGTGACAAACTCATGTTCAATATGAACAACTGTAATACACTAAGGGATTCTATGTAATTATCCTGAAAATAAAGAGTAAAAGAATAGATGTGTCTAAAGAGTACTGATCCCATGCATTGGGGCCATTTCCTTTGAAACATGGCTTTTTAAATTAGTGGCCATATCATAGACTTCCCAATAATTAGAGTCTATCCCCATTTTTTTGTGAATTCTATATTTGTGTATTTGCCTACTCTCTATAATATTTATTTGTAACCCCTAAATCAATAGTCATTGTGCTTTGGCAGTCATTTGCAGATATGCACAGAACATGAAAAATTTGTATCACTTGATGGAGATGTTCCCTGCTTAGGTCAAATAAGGCTAAGCTCTGCCTTCTTGTTTCAGCTCTCACAGACATGACCAAAAATGGAGTTGATACAGAGCAGTGCAGTTTGGTGCAGGAAGCTCTCTGGCTCTGGGCCCAGTTGGATGGGGTTTGAAAAACAACTCTGGTCCAGCCTGCTATGGGGTGGTCTCGAGCAAGTCACTTACTTCTCAACCCATTTTTATTTCTTTCTTTTTTTTTAATAAAGAAAGTAGACTCTATGAGGATGTATTGTTTTATTAAGAATTGTTTATTGTTTATATTAAGAATATAATATGTGACATATGCGTATATACCTACATGTATATATTTCCCAGAAGCAATAGTTCAATATTTGCTAATTCACTGTTCATGGTTATTTTATAGAACCATACTACCACAAAAAGCAATAATCAATTGTCTTTGTTTAATACATACTTAGTAAATGAATGGCTACTGTACATTGGATTGGTATCCCTTTCAAAAGGGTTCTGATACTCACTAAAATTTAAAGAAACATTTACTTAATGGGTTAAGATGCTATATGTAGAGTAGAAAACAAATGACATGGGAAGACAAGAAAATTAGAGAAAATCAAATATAAATCCTAGCTTTGGGGAATAATGGATATATGCATTACTTTGATTATAGTGATAATTTTACAGTTTTATATCTATGTCAAAACATAAAATTATACATTTTAAATGATAGTTTAATAGCACTGCTTATAAAAAGTAATCATAAGTCAAAGAGAAAAGTAGAAGAATAGGTTGCAAGATTGGGAACACATTGGAAGCAAGATGAAATTAATTTCAAATAACTAGGTGCCAATAGAATTCAAAACTAAGACTGTTTATAATAGTGAATCATACTACTTTATTATCATGTTTACATAAAGACCTTCTACTTCACCTCCCAGGATGAAGCAATACCCTAATAAAATTTTTTGGCACCACTCATGAATGTGCTCACTGATGGACTCTTCACAAAAGTGAAGTGACAGATCTGATTGATACAGATGATGAGAATATGATGTCAACTTGTTCACATTTCTACAATGAGTGTGCTTTTATTTTTTTTAAGACAATAGCTACTTCTTATGCTCTGTTCTTCTTAACAACAGTAAGTTCTCTCACCTGCTTAGTCATTAATGCTACTTGTTGCTGATGATGAAAAAAAGTGGTTTTCCTATTCATTTTTGGCCATCAGGTTGTGAGGTAACTTCAAAAGGCTCTCTCCTTCCCAGAGGAGGACCTTTCCATGAATGGCTAGAAAGTCCCATGTCATTATTATTTCAGCCCTAATTTTGGTAAAAACATAGAAGGCTATACCATTTGTTTCAATTTAGAATTCAATAGGGGTAAAGATATGAACAACTGGCCAACAAATGTCACACTGAACCTCCATGAACTGTGATTGGACAATGTCTTCTGGACTATAGATTGTAAATGACAACTGGGGTAACTGGGAAACAGAATTAAATCACTCAATCCAAAATAGTGCATATTTTGTTTTATTTTGTTTTGAGCACAAAATGTATTTTTTTAATGACCCAAAGTAATTTGTTATCCTATTCTATCCTTCCATTCTGTCCTTGCTGACATAGTTCCAGTTTTGTTTAAAAGTTCATCATTAATGGCCATGTGTTCAGGGAATGACACCCTCTCCAGATAAAGGATACAAAATAATTTGTTCAGGACAATAGTGATTAATTTATCCCCTTGCTATTTTGTTGTTGTTGCTCCAGCAGAAGTGGTCCAATTCTGGTTAACAAGAACTGAAAGAAAGTCTGGGAAGTCACTTAGAAAGTTCTTATTTCCTTGCTAATAAAAAGTATTACACACCAAAATAACTCTCTTCTCCTTTTTGGATATTCTCATATTTTCACTGTTTATGCCCAGAATAGAAAGATTCTGTCTGTCTAAAGACAATCTATCAACAGCAAAATAATGAAGAAATAAGTTCCAGAGATGTTGTGTCTGTAAATTATCTCACCTTGAACTGACCCTATTTCCATACAACTTGTTATTTGAGATAATGACCATTTTGGGGGGGATGA
This sequence comes from Panthera uncia, assembly GCF_023721935.1. Classification (NCBI taxonomy): domain Eukaryota; kingdom Metazoa; phylum Chordata; class Mammalia; order Carnivora; family Felidae; genus Panthera; species Panthera uncia. The sequence continues at coordinate 54,158,079 of NW_026057576.1, forward strand.
GCTACTTTATAGCTGGTTCTAAACAATTTCTAATCTTTACAATGATAACTGATATAACTATGTGTGATTGAAGGAGTCTACTAATGTGATGGTGTTTAAGTATCTGCAACTGAGGGGCGCCTGGGTAGCTCAGTAGGTGAAGCCTCCAACTCTTGATTTTGGCTCAGGTCATGATCTCACGGTTCGTGGGATTGCGCCCCAAATTGGGCTCACACTGTTCAGCACAGAGCCTGCTTTTCTTTTCGTCTCTCACTGGCCCTCCCTCACTTGTGCTCTCTCCTCTCTCTCTCTCTCTGAATATAAATAAGTAAACATTAAAAAAAAAATCTCCAGCTGAATAGTCAACATCATCATCTACCTGAAAAGCATTTGATTTGTATCCAGGCATATAAGCCTACCTAATGATGAGAATTAAAAAAAGGAAATAACTGCAAATGAGTGATGTATAACTGAATTAGCATACAAAACATGCAGACCACTATGTGAAAAGTAGAGAAATAGAACATTTACATAAACGGTTTTGAAACTTCTTCAATGATAAATGATCTATAAGGTATCATAAGCTCTTGGATAAAAATTCATAGGCTAGTTTCTTTGAGGACTCATCCAGACTTATGAAGTAGAATATGAAAAACAATAATTTGAAAGAATTTTGGAAAGACTTTAACTTACACAATTATATGAATTATTGAAGAAAAAATAATTTGATGAAATATTATTTGATGAAATGGTTATTGATGAATAATCATTGTACATATTGAGTAATCATATTTTCTAAATCAAATTCATAATGTGCTGTTTTATTTGTTCATTTAAAATATATGTGTTGATCTTCAATGTCTAATTCATCCTCTTTGCTGGGCATTAAAAAATAACACAATGAGTAAACAAATTTAATTTTACACACTTTTTATTGATATTGAGAGGGCCTGACAATTCTTATTTGTGCTGTGTTCATAGAGTAAAATCTTAAAATATAAAGATGAATATATCCAAGGCCCCAATTTTATTCTAATAAGGAATATAGATGAAAGATAGGGAATAAAGACATATTTCTGCCTCAATTAACTTAATTAATTTTCAAATTATTTTTCTCTTTATATTTGACTTAGGAACTGAGTCTGTCCTTTCCTTAATATGTTCTAATTCTTGTTTCTTTTTTAAAGATTTCTGAATTTCTTTCAAATTGAATATTTGTTTCTGTTAAAAAGGTAAAGCACTTTTCTTCTCCTTTTTAAATTTTGGTTATGGACATAAAATTCATAATATTTATAACTCAGATTACAAACTTCCTGTGTAGGATGATTTTGACATTAAAAGCATTTGACATATTATATAATTTATTCTTCAGTGGTATTTCTTAATTACTTAATTGGCTTGTTTGACTTCTAATCTTAATCTATATGACTTTTGAATCTGACTCATAAATATTTTATTAAATTCATTAACATTTAAGCCATTTAGCAATAACACCTCTTGATTAATTTTCCTTCTCCTCCGATAGGATTTTTTGTAATCTTTCTCATTTCAGATAAGGAAAGGGGCAAACTGCTAGTTGATATACTTTTTAAAATTTAATTTAGAAAATTAAATTTGTAGAACTTTGATCTTCAGATTTTTCTAGTTCTTTCACTTTATTTGTTAGAGTGAAGAGGTTAATAATTCATCAAACATGCAGTAAATTGTACACATTATGCATAAACAAATATACACAATGGGTATAAAGTTTCAAGTATGCAAGATGAATAAATTCTAGAGGTTTGCTGTACAACATTGCACAATATTAAGTGCACAAGACAGTAGTGTTAACTATACTGTATTGTACATTCAAAATAAAAAGAATAAAAACCCAGCACTCATACGACCTCTATGACTAAGATTTTCATAACAGTATTACTGTGTAAATTATTTTTAATTTTTTTAATGTTTGTTTATTTATTTATTTATTTATTTATTTATTTGAGAGAGAGAGATTCCAGGGGAGGGGCCAAGAGAGAGGGAGTCACAGAATCTGAAGCAGGCTCCAGGCTCTGAGCTGTCAGCACCGAGCCCAACGTGGGGCTTGAACTCCCAAACTGTGAAATCATGACCAGAGCCAAAGTTGGATGCTTAACAGACTGAGTCACCCAGGGGCCCCTATTACTGTGTAATTTCTTATCCAACCAAATCCCCCCCTCCAGTCTGTTTCAGCCTTGTATAATATCATACTTATTATCTACAGAGTTCCTCATGTCTTCAAAAATTTCTTTATGATTCTTCAACTTTTGCCTTATCTTGAACTCCACTGTCCATAAAACCTTTACCATATACAGCTGTCTCAAGCAGTGAGTATTTTATCTCTCTTGTTTCCCACAGCTCAGTTTTAAGAAGTGGGACCATCATGCTCTCCTTTGCTGCATCCCAAACCCTATATACATCCTTCTAGTTTATAAGATTGGGTGCCATTGAAAGAGGATGCCTTTTGGCAATGCTATTAGCATTTCTCCCTGCTTTCAGTTACTGACTTTTCAATCATCTCTTAGCTTATTGAAGTCCTTACTACCTGAATTAATGGCTTTTATTATGTTTTCTTGTGATGTCTTTTACCAGGATGTTTGTTATAATGATTTCATATGATCCATTAATATCGAATATTTATCAGATTATTTAGCCAAATCACACACAAAAAAGATGTGTTCCTCCATTTCCCTTCCTTACACCACTTCAATCGTCATATCCTGGACAATTTGTTATTGGTTACTGGATTATATATGATTAGCTGATTTCAACCACCCCGCTCTTTTTTGCCTGCCACTTCCTATCTTTTCCTGCTCATTTGCCCTAAAACATTCTTTAACCACATGGTAATGTCCAGTTCACTGATGCCACCACACTTAACATTTTTCTACTTCATAGTAAGTTTCTCTTTTCTCCAAATTAGATTACATAGTTTGGCAATAGCACTACCCTATAATCACTGTAAAATGTGCACCCCTATCTTATTTCTATCTTATATACCTGAAGAAAAAAATCCCCAAGCATTATAGTTCAGATAATAAAAAAGACAATACAGACAGAACAAAACCAATTCATGTTTTCACTTAAATAGCTCAATATTGTGAATGAAAATCACCCAAGATCAGTTTACTTTACCACAAAATTGTGACCTCAAGCCTCAACAGTGCATTTAACACTTCCCAGCAGCCCCATATTACTGCCCTTGCAAATCAGGGCACTGTGCCAGATTTTACTATTCTGTAGCTCTGTGTAGATCTTAATATTTAGCCCATATGATAACACTCTTCAACTCATAAATGTTTGGGAAATATAGTAAATGCCAGAGGAAACTGCTCTTCAATTTCTAATTTCCAATTTAATCTACAATTTTTAATTAACAATTCCTGCATGTGTTCAAATTTTCTTTCAATTCTCTAAATGGATGAATGACTCATTTTGATCAAAGTACAGTCTGTTCTTTTTGTGCTCTGGGAATCAAGTCCTGTTTGACCTTCTCAAGGATTAATTCCTTTCATATCACTTCGATATCCTATTTGTAACAGCTCATTCAAACTACGATCTATATCATATTCAGATATAAACCACTGTCATGTCTCATCTGTAAAAATACCCTCCACGCCCCATCACCCCACTGCAGCTACCACCTAACTTTACTGCCACCTTTCATAGAAAATTTGACTAAAAAAACTTTTCTAAAGTTTTATCTTCCCCTCTATCACCTCCTGATTATCTCATCAGTCTTCTGTTATCCTCAACTAAAACAGATCTTTTCAAAATTCTCAATGAGAATTAACTTTCGTAAGCTAATTGGAAGTTCCTTTCTTAGCACACTTCTGTTTTGACTTTCCTGACACCTTACTCTCCTGGTTTAATTTATTTCTCAATTGGCTTTTAATTTGCCCTATTTTTTGTCTCTTTTTTTATTCAAGATTCTATCATTCTGCAGTAACTCCAAGCTCTGTCTGGTCCCTGCTCTATCTATTCTTTCTCTTTGAGTGATAACAAAAGAACATGTGAACCAAGAAGTTTAACAAACATCTGGATACACACACACACACACACACACACACACACCCCATACACACACATCTTCCCTAAGATCCAAATTAACGTAATTGACTCTGTACAGGACATCTGCAGTGTTGTCCCAAGTTTTGGCCAACAAGTATTATTTTATATTATAATGTCTGATAATTCTATTATCTGAAAACAAAGGTGATACCTCATTAAAAGTAAAGTGCTCAGAGAGCCATTCCTTCATCTGTTTTTGTCTGCTGGTAATTTTTTTTTCCTGGTAATTTCCTTTATTTTATTGTGAGTATAATCATGCTCTTCCCATTGTTCACTAAAAGAGGGCATTCTCTTCTCCAGACACACCCAGCCCTCTTTCCTGTAGGCATTTGTGCCTGTTATTTGTTTTAGCCTAAAAAGCTGTTTTGCAAACACTTCTTAACCTACATATTTCAGCTGAAATATCTGCTCTAAAGAATGTGTTCCACTGATAACTCTGATTAAAGTTATTATTTCTTCAGCTTGTTTACTTCCTACATAGCATACATAACATTTATTGCTATCTTTATTTATTTATTTTAAGTGGCTTATTGCCTATTTCCATCCTTAGAACATATGTTTAATGGGCACATTTCCTATGAGAAAGATTTATAAACTAGAAAAGAAATAATCTTCACATCATTTTATTTCTCTATGAAACTATCATTTTTATTTTACATACTTCTTTGCCCCCTCTATCTTTTAGCTAAGTTGCCCTGCCTTCTCTCTGAGCTTTTGATAACTCTCTTCAAAAACCAAATAAAATTTCCACATGTGTTTCCACAGGCATTCTGCAGTGAGCGTGTTCAGATCATTGCTCATTATATTACTAAAAACTTGAAATATAATTTCTTTCCATTGCCCTGTCACAGAATATTAAAAGCAGAGTACCATGCACTAGTTAGGGCTCAGTGGGTTAAGTGTCTGACTCTTGATTTTGGCTCAGGTCATGACCTCATGGTTTGTGGGTTAGAGCCCCACATAGGCTCTGCGATTATAGTGCAAAGTCTGCTTGGGATTCTCTCTCTCCGTCTCTGCCCCTCCCCTGCTCATGATCGATCTCTCTCTCTCTCTCTCTCTCTCTCAAAATTAATTAATTAAGTTCAAAACAAAATAAACAAACAAACAGAGCAATCCCAAGGCTGTAGAGCACTGTGCACCAGTTATCAATCCCAGGGGTGGAAACACTTCTACTCATTGCATCATGGTATCAGAGTTGCCAAAGAAAACACACCACAGTCGAGCACAGGATGGAGCAACACTTTCCTTACAAAGAGAAGAGGCATAGCAAGATCAGCTTTAGTAGTGTGTGCCAGTCCTCCATGACCAGTGGGTCTCTCCTGGCTGCTGAAGGCAAAGTAATTTGCCTAGGACACCATCTCATGCAGTAGTGAAAGGAACCAGCGGTGGTGTTGGCTAGTTGTCATACAATGCACACACTTTAAGCATAAACAAAAGAACACTCATTGAGCCTGTAAAAGGGAAAGATATTCCCACAAAAGGCAATAAGCCATTCTTACATGGCCAAGTGGAGGCTGAAAGACTATGCTCATGAGACTGCCTTTCACCACAGAATGAAATTAACATTTTACCCAAAAGTCGTACTTATTTTTTTTTCTCTTCCTCTTGACCTAATTTGCATATCTGGTTCCATCCACATCATTGCAGATGGCAAGATTTCATTATTTTTTTATGGATGAGTAATATCCCATTATGTGTGTGTGTGTGTGTGTGTGTGTGTGTGTGTGTGTATACACACACATACATACGTATGTGTGTGTATATATGTATATATATATGTGTGTATATATATATATATATATATATATATATATATATATATGTATATATACATACACACACACCACATCTTCATTAGCTATTCATCAGTTGATGGATATTTGGGCTTTTTCCATAGTTTGGCAATTGTTGATAATGATGCTATAAATATTGGGATTAATGTACCCCTTTTAATCTATATTTTTGTGAATCTTCTGGGTAAATACCTAATAGTGCAATTGCTGGGACCTCAGGCCGTTTTATTTATAGTTTTTTGAGGAATCTCCATATTGTTCTCCAGATTGGCTGCACCAGCTTGCATTCACACCAACAGTGCAAGAGGGTTCCCCTTTTCCCACATCCTTGTCAACATCTGTTGTTTCTTATGTTGTTAATTTTAGCCATTCTGACAGGTATGAGGTGGTATCTCATCATGGGTTTGATTTGTATTTCCCTGATGATGAGTGATGTTGAGCATCTTTTCATATGTCTGTTAGCCATCTGGATGTCTTCTTTGTAAAATGTATATTCATGTCTTCTGCCCATTTCTTCACTGGGTTATTTGTTTTTTGTGTGTGGAGTTTGATAAATTCTTTATAGATTTTGGATACTAACCCTTTATCATATACATCATTTGCAAATATCTTCTCCCATTCTGTAGACTGCCTTTTAGTTTTGTTGGTTGTTTCCTTTGCTGTGCAGAAGCTTTTTATCTTGGTTAAGTCCCAATAGTTCATTTTTGCTTTTGTTTCCCTTGCCTTCACAGATGTGTTCAGTAAGAAGTTGCTCCAGCTGATGTCAGAGAGGTTGCTGCTTGTGTTCTCCTCTAAGATATTAATGGTTTCCTGTCTCACATTTAGGGCTTTCATCCATTTGAATTTATTTTTTGTGTATGGTATAAGAAAATGGTCCAGTTTCATTCTTCTGCATGTCACCATCCATTTTTCCCATCACCAGTTTTTGAAGAGACTATCTTATTTCCATTGGATATTCTTTCCTACTTTGTTGAAGATGAGTTGACCATATAGTTGTGGGTGCATTTCTGGGTTTTCTATTCTGTTTCTTGATCCATGTGTCTGCTTTTGTGCCAGTATAATACTGTCTTGATGACTACAGCTTTGTAATATACTTGAAATCTGGAATCGTGATGTCTCCAGTTTTGTTTTGCTTTTTCAGGATTTCTTTGTCTATTCAAGGTCTTTTGTGGTTCCATACAAAGTTTAGGATTGTTTGTTCTAGCTCTGGAAAAAAAAAAAAATATATATATATATATATATATATATATATATATATATATATATATTTACTGGTGGTATTTTGATAAGGTTGCATTAAATGTGTAGATTGCTTTGGGTAGTATAGACATTTTAACAATTTTTTCCTTCCAATCCATGAGCATGGAATGCTTTTCCATTTCTTTGTGTCTTCTTCAATTTCTTTCATAAGTGTTCTATAATTTTCAGAGTGTAGATCTTTTACCTCTGTAGTTAGGTTTATTCCTAGGTATCTTATTGTTTTTCATGTAATTGCAAATGGGATCGATTCCTTGATTTCTTTTCCTGCTGCTTCTTTACTAGTGTATAGATATGTAACAGATTTCTGTATGTTAATTTTATATTCTGTAACTTTGCCTAAATCATATATTTAGTTCTAGCAATTTTTATTGGAGACTTTTGGGTTTTCTACAAAGAGTCATCTGCAAATAGTGAAAGTTTGACTTGTTCCTTGCCAATTTGGATGCCCTTTATTTCTTTTTGTTGTCTGATTGCTGAAGCTAAGACTTCTAGTACAATGTTAAATAGTAATGGTGAAAACGGACATCCTTGTCTTATTTCTGACTGTAGGGGAAAGGCTCGGTTTTTGCCCATTGAGGATGATAACTAGCTCTGAGTCTTTCATTTATGGCCTTTATGATGTTAAGATATCCTCCATTCTATTTGTTGAAGATTTTCATTAAGAATGGATGCTGTATTGTGTCAAATGCCTTTTCTGCATCTATTGACAGGATCATATGGTTATCCTTTCTTTTACTAATGTGGTGTATCACATTGATTGATTTGTGAATATCAAACTAGCCCTGCAGCTCAGGAATAAATCCCACTTGATCATGGTAAATAATTCTTTTGATGTACTGTTGAATTTGACTTGCAATTATTAAAAAAAATTTTTTTTTAATGTTTATTTTATTTTTAAGAGAGAGAGACAGAACGCGAGCAGGGGAGGAGCAGAGAGAGAGGGATACACAGAATCCAAAGCGGGCTTCAGGCTCCGAGCTGTCAGCACAGAAACTGATGCAGGGCTCAGATCCACAAGGCATGAGATCATGATCTGAGCCAAAGTCAGATGTTTAACCAACTGAGCCACCCAGGTGCCCCTGATTTGCTAGTATCTTTCTCATAATTGTTGCTTGCATTCATGTTCTTCAGGGATATTAGCCTATAATCCTTCTTTTTAGTGAGGTCTTTGTCTGATTTTGGAATCAAGGTGGTGCTGGCTTCATACAATTAGTTTGGAAGTTTTCCTTCTATTTCTATTTTTTTGGAACAGTTTGAGAGGAATAGGTATTAACTCTTGCTTTACATGTCTGGTAGAATTCCTCTGGGAAGCCGTATGGCCCAGGACTCTTGTTTGTTGGGAAATTTTTGATTACAGATTCAATTTCTTTGTTGCTTATGGGTCTTTTCAATTTTTTATTTCTTCCTGTTTCAGTTTTGGTAGTTTGTGAGCTTATAGGAATTTTTCCATTTCTTCCAGATTACCCGGTTTGTTGGCATATAATTTTTCATAGTATTCTCTTATAATTGTTTATATTTCTGTGGTGTTGGTTATGATCTCTCCTCTTCTAATCATGATTTTATCTATTTGGGTCCTCTCTCTTTTCTTTTTGATAGGTCCAGCTAGGGGTTATCAATTTTGTTCACTCTTTCAAAGAATTAGCTCTTAGTTTTGTTGATCTCTTCTACTGGTTTTTATTTGTTTGTTTCTATATCTTTTTTCTTTTTTGCTGTAATGTTTATTATTTTTCTTCTGCTGCTGCTTTTAGGCTTTATTTGCTCTTCCTTTTCTGGGTCCTTTGCATGTAAGGGTAGATTGAATATTTGGGATCTTTCTTGCTTCTTGAGATAGACCTGAATTGCTATATACTTTTCTCTTAGGACTGCCTTTGCTGAATCCCAATGGGTTGGGACTGTCATGTTTTCATTTTCATTGGCTTCCATCTATTTTTTTTTTTTATTTCTTATTTAATCCCCTGGTTAACCCATTTTTTCTTTAGTAGGATGTTCTTTAACTTACCTGTATTTGAGGGCTTTCCAAATTTTTTCTTGTGGTTGACTTCAAGTTTCATAGTGTTGTGATCTGAAAATGTGCATGGTATGATCTTGATCTTTCTGGATTTGTCAAGGGCTGATTTGTGACCTGGTATACGATCTTCTCTGGAGAATGTTTCATGTGTGCTAGAGAATAATTTGTATTCTGCTGCTTTACGATGATATGTTCTAAATATATCTGCTAAGTCCATCTGGTCCAGCGTGTCATTCAAAGCCATTGTTTCCTTCTTGTATTTTTGCTTAGATTATATGTCCATTGTTGGTAAGTGGGACATTAAAGTCCCCTACTATTATTGTATTATTATCAATGAGTTTCTTTATGTTTGTTATTAATTGATTTATATATTTGGCCTCTCTCAAGTTGGAGGCATAAAGGTTTACAATAGTTAGATCTTGGTGGATAGACCCTTTAATTATTATGTAATACCCTTCTTCATCTCTTGTTACAGTCTTTGGTTTATTTTTTATTTATTTTTATTTTTTTTAATTTATTTATTTTGAAAGAGACAGAGGGAGAGTTCAAGCAGGGGAGAGGCAGGGGGGCTGGGGGGAATCCCAAGCAGGCTCTGCAGTGTCAGTGCAGAGCCTGGCATGGGACTCAATTCATGAAACTGTAAGATCATGACCTGAGCCAAAATCAAGAGTCAGACGCTTAACTGACTGAGCCACCCTGGCATCCCTACAGTCTTTGGCTTAAAATCTAGTTTGTCTGATGTAAGTGTAGATACTCCAGCTTTCTTTTCATGTCCATTAGTATAATAGATGGTTCTTCATCCCCTCACTTCCAATCTGCTGGTGTCTTTAGGTCTAAAGTGAGTCTCTTGTAGGAAGAATATAGACGGATTTTTTTTATCCATTCTAATACCTTATGTCTTTTGATTGAAGTATTTAGTACATTTACATTCAGAGGGATTATTGAAGAATGTCAATTTAGTGCTATTGTGTTACCCATAGAGTTCTCATTTCTGGCAATGTTCTCTGGTCCTTTGTAGTCTTTGTTGCTTTGGTATTTTTTTTTTTTCCTTCACTCAAAGAGTCCCATTAAAATTTCTTTCAGGGCTGGTTTAGTGGCCATGAACTCCTCTAGTTCTTGTTTGTCTGGAAAACTCTCTCTCTCTTTCTATTCTGAATGGCAGTGTTGGTGGATAAATAATTCTTGGCTGCATATTTTTCCCATTCAGCCCATTGACTATTTCCTGACCCTCCCTTCTGGCCTGCCAAGTTGCAATGGACAGGCCTACTGCTAATTTTATGTGTCTACCCTTGTAGGTTAGTGACCTTTTGCCCCTCGCTACTTTAAGAATTCTCTCTTTATCTTTCTATTTTGTAAGTTTCACTATGCTACATCATAGTATTGATCTGTTTTTGTTGATTTTGAGGGGAGTTATCTGTGCCTCTTGGACTTGAATGCCCATTTCCTTCCCCAAATTAGGAAAGTTCTCAGCTATAATTTGTTCAAATAAGCCTTCTGTCCCTTGTTCCCACTCTCCTTCTGGGATTCCTACAATACGGATACCATTTCACTTGATGGAATCGCTGAATTCCCTCCCTAAGTCTACCTTCCTGAACTAATAGTTTTCTTTTCCTCTTCTTTTCAGCTTCATTATTTTCCATAATTTTATTTTCTATGTCACCTATTCTCTCCTCTACTTCTTTAATCCTCGTTTTTGAATATATCCTGTCAGTTTGGTTTCTCAGGTATAAAATTTTTTATTTATTCTGACTAATTTTTTGGTCTTTGATCTCCACAATAAGGGTTTCTCTGTTTTTTTTTAATGCTTTTTTCAAGCCCAGTTAGTAGTCTTATGACTGTTGTTCTAAATTCTTGTTCAGATATATTACTTCCATCTGTTTTGACCAAGTTCCTGCCTGTGATTTCTTCTTGACCTTTTTTTTTTAAAGTTATTTCTAATGTTTATTTTTTTTTGAGAGAGAGCGAGACAGAGCATGAGCAGTGGAGGGGCAGAGAGAAAAAGAGACAGAGAACTGGAAGCGGGCTACAAGCTATGGGTTGTCAGCACAGAGCACAGCACAGGTCTCAAACTCACAAACTGTGAGATCATGACCTGAGCCAAAGTCAGAGACTTAACTGACTGAGTCACCCAGACTTGCCTTCTTGACCTTTCTTTTGGTGAGAATTCCTGTCTTGTTATTTTGCCATAGTTTCTGTCTTTTCCAGGTTTTGAAAGCTTTTTGTGTTTACTTCACCTCAAAGTAATTCTATATTAAAAATGGGTCACACTGTCCAGGGTCTGGCACTTCAGGAAGTGTTGCTGGTGTAGGCAGTGTGCACTCTGCTGTTGTATTTTGGCTGCTCTTTCCCACTGGTCAGTCCTCTACAGAGCTCCTTCTTGCTTGCTGTGGGGACTGTTTGGGCCTTTGACAAGGTGTGCTTTGATTTGTTTGTTAAAATAAGCCTCACACCTACCACAATGTCTCCCTCTAACCATGGATATCCTTTGTCAATCCTCGATCAATTTCCTGGCTGTTCCAAGTCATCTGACCTCAATACAGCTGTGTTTGAGGGTCAAGGAAAGCCCAGGGTTCTCCTACTTGTCTACCATCTTAACTCTTCCTAAATCATACCCATTTTAATCAGAATTATCTTTATAAAATAAAACTTTCATATTAAAATTTTCTTACCCAAACAGTTTGTAGTTTACTCATGAAATTTAAAACCAAACAAAATAGGTGTGTGTGGGTGGCTCAATTGATTGAGTGTCCAATTCATGATTTGGGCTCAGGTCATGATCCCGAGGTCATGAGAGCAAGCCCCACACAGGGTTCCACACTGAGCATGGAGCCTGCTTAAGATTTTCTCTCTCTCTCTCTCTCTCTCTCTCTCTCTCTCCCCCTCTCTCCCTCTGCTCCCCTCCCCCACTCACGTGCACTTTCTCTCTAAAAAACAACAAAAAAAAAAACCCAAAAACCAACACACACACACACACACACACACATACACACACACACAGTGTTCCCAGCCACTGTTTAAAGTCAACCAACCCATTCATCCACTTGGTCCCCTTCTGCCTAACACTGGAGATTGTTACTTAGTACATTTGGCTTAGTGTTAGGGAATCTGTAATTCTAAACATTATCCCATGTGATTTTGACAATCTCACAGTTTTGGAAACAGCTGTTCTAAACAAGATCAGTCCTCAAAATTCTTTTTGAACTCTTTCTCTTTAATCCTCTACTTACAATATGTTTTTTATGTAAATATACATTTTTTTCAAAACAGCTCAAACCTAATTTATTGAAATGCTTTTAAAATAAAACCCTCATTTAAAATCAGCCTCTAACTTTTCATCTTTCCACTATATGTTGTTTATAATTATATTTTAAAGCTTATTAGTTTGTCAAATAATGAACTTATAATTTATAGATATATCATACTTCTACATAAATAATCATGTACGAGGTAAGGGAATGTTTTCTCATCTTCATCAAGTAAGGCATATCTTCATTTTTTTACTTATTTTTTCATTATAACTTTTTTTGTTTTTACTCTTAATATTGGATTTAATACTCATTAACTATGTAATATGTAAAAATTTTGTTTGCCTTAATATGATTTTCTACTTTGTGCCTCATATACAATGTGCAAAAAAATATAGTAAAATACAGGAATAATAGTCAGATTTAAATTTTTGGAAATCACACTTCTTTTATTGTTTTAATCTTGCATTATGTAATTTGTCACCTGGAGTAAGTGTTATCAATTTGCATTTGAGTATTTTAGATGGATGGTCTGGATAATTTCCTCGTCTATTTCTCTAGAAGACCCAGGAATTTTATTGTTTCAAATGATAAGGAACAAAAAAGTCTAATAGCACTGTGAAATTAGTTCTCTTTTTTATGTTATATATTTTTTACAAAGTTAGAGTATTAACACTGGTGGTAGTTATGCAATTGAGAATATTAACAGAATATCTAAGAAAAAAATTCTTGCACTGACATGAGAGCTTACTAATAAAAAGTAAATATTACTTTCTATATTCAACTACTGGTGGTTATTAACTGAAACCATGCTGTATTAGTAAAATGAAATGATATCTTAAATACATATATTTATAGGCATTGAATAAAAAGTTAATTGAAGTATTACAGAAAGCAAATTCTATATACATTAAGATAGATTTGATTATCTGCAAAACCATATTTGTTTTGTAGGCCAGATAAGAGCTAAACATTTATTGTGTGCTCTCCATGTGCCAGATACTAATCCACTAGAATCTTGTAACCAAAGCATCTGGTTTTGCTGGCTTATCAGATATGCTCTAGAGAAAAATTTGATTTTATTCATTTACTTAGGGACAGGTGCTATTTCACTGTTTCTTATTTAATTTTCATTTTACTACTAAGGATGGTATGCAGGAGGAGGTGAGGAGCAAATGCTATATATTATTTAATATGTATAATGTAAGTGTGTAATGAAAAGTAAATCAAAATGTTAAAAATAATTAAGAATAACTATAATAGTACTGGCATCTTGAATGTATGTACTATTATACTCTTTGGCAACTAGATACTACTTTATATTACATTTATTTATAGGTATATTCTAGCATATGCTGGGCACCCAGCTGCAAATAAGAGCCAAGATTTCCTAACCATAAATTCCATCACCTCATACACAGCTTTCTTCTCTATATTAGTGCCCAGGCAACTTGACTTAAAATTCAGTCATCTTTGTCCCATCTTTACATTCAAGTTCCCTTCTTTGACCTACTTTTGATAGGTGGCCAAATACTATGAATTATGCCCTCCTCTACATTTCTTACATCTGTGTCTTCATCTTCTTTTCCACTGCCTTATTTCAATTCAACCACGTCTCATGTGAACAACTCTGTGCTGTGTTCTATGCACCAGTCATGGATTCTTCAGCCGTTGCTCAAATATGTTTTCTTTACTTGAGTTCTGATCATATAAATCAGTTGTGCTGTACTGTCATTAATTCAACTCACTTGTTGAATGTGGACCAAGTGTTGGCCTTTCCTGTCTTTAAGTTCTTTTTATAGAAATATCTCTAATTCTCTGTGTTCCATTCTTATTTTTATTCACCTCGTCCTCGTTTCAAATGTTTGAAATCCTAGTCTTAACTCAAAGCTTAATACAAATGCCTTTTCATCTGATAAAATACTTCTGGTTGCCTTTCCCAGAATAGATTAACTCATAAAATATTTGTAATCCCTCAACCACTAATTAAATTTTATGCTATACTTTTTAGTTGCTTGTCTTATGTCTCCTGCATAACTGTATGGACACTGGGGGCTAATGTTGATTCTAATTAGTCTTTGTATTTATAGCAAAGGTGAGCCATAACTTGCATAAGGAAAGGCAAAAGAAAATATGGATAGTCACTGTTCTGGTACTAGTTCATAAAGCATTTTGCATCTCTAAACTCTTCTGTCTGGGCAAAGGAATTGAAATTAGAAATGTTTAATTTACTTGGTTCCAATATCTTTCTTTGCCAATGCTTACTTGTTTTTTAGAAGTTGTGACTTGAGAAGAACAAAAAAAGTATCACACACTGCAGTCCTGTCTCTTTCTCCTGTTTGTTTGCAAACAATATTTTTCCATGTAAATACACAGGCTTATCGCAAAATAAAAATAATATTTTATGTGACTAAAATGCAGTCCTGTAATTGAATCCTGTCCCCTCCTAAGATCAGTATCAGTAAGCTTTTTTATTGCCAAATCATCAAGACTTTATTATTCCTGATCCTGGATACCAATTCTTGTCTTCCATTGGTACTTTGTTTATAAGATATTTTCTGTTTTGCTGTCTGACTTTACGCTTTCTGGCTTTAGGCCAGTTTGATCCTTATTTGGAATAACAAAGTTTATATGCTGAGTGGAACAAGTTGTTGTCTTCTCTAATGGAAATATAAAATCTAATCCTTAAAGTACACAGCAAATCATCCCCAACTGCCCTAACTTAGATATTACACTTACCCTGTGATTGCTGCACATGTTTGTAACCACTATAAAAAAAAATTGTGTAAAGCAGAACTTTTTAGAGTCAAGCCTCTATTGGTTTTCTCAAAAGGAGAAAAATCAAATGCCCTTGGTTATGAAGAACAAGATGTTATTTCAGTAGCTGTGGAGTAAAGTATTTCATAGGCCTCCATGGATTTAGAGGTAAAAAGAGTGTTTTCTAATCAGTTTTGCCTGGAAGACTCTGCTCTATTTCCCAAAAGCCCTACCTTGTAAAGTTGCTTTCTTTCTCTCACCTTCAAATGTCAATTCTCTGTTGTACAGGTAGAGGTAAAAAAATAAAATAAAATTACTTGCTTAAACACACTGTTGCTTCCCTAGAGTGCATAAGTGACCCAAGCATTATTTGACTAATCATGTTAGTATCTGAATTCTACCCAAATCATATTTTCAAATCTCAGCATATCACATGAAATCAAAATATTTATTTTTGCCCTTTAGTAATCTTTAGTTCCTAACCAGTTATTACAAGGCAACAGATGATGATTCAGGGCACTGACTAATGGGATTCATTCTAGTTTAGTTACTTTATTATCTAGTAATTATGTTATTAATTCTAGTCTGAAGTCTACCTGAAGTCGATCATTAAGCTTCAACCATTTAGTTTATTTAGGGTTCACAATTTAAAATAAAATTTTTGTTACTGTTTTATATCATGGCATTTTTTCCTTTGGCAATTCATATATTTGTATATAAATATTATGGATATGGCTTTTTTACAGCCTCACTCCCTTTAAATTGTGTTTAGGCCAATTTTCTTTCCTATCCTAAATAATATCAAAACACTACTAAAATTTACCCACACCTCTCAAAGCACGATGATACTCTGTTCGTTAGAATAACTGATACCCTTACATATGATCATGGTAATAAAATCAAAATTACTAGAAATCCTTCGTATTTTGCTAGAAATATAGGATGATATCACTTGTATGGCACCCTTAAAGACTGTCAGATAAATGCCTAGTAGTGCAATTGCTGGGTCGTAGGGTAGTTCTATTTTTAGTTTTTTGAGAAACCTCCATACTGTTTTCCAGAGTGGCTGCACCAGTTTCCATTCCCACCAGCAGTGCAAAAGAGTTCCTCTTTCTCCACATCCTCACCAACATCTGTTGGTGCTTGAGTTGTTAATGTTAGCCATTCTGACAGATGTAAGGTGGTATCTTATTGTGGTTTTGATTTGTATTTCCCTGATGATGAGTGAAGTTGAGCATTTTTTCATGTGTCAGTTGGCCATCTGGATGTCTTCTTTGGAGAAGTGTCTATTCATGTCTTTTGCCCATTTCTTCACTAGGTTATTTGTGTTTTGGGTGTTGAATTTGATAAGTTCTTTATAGATTTTGGATACTAACCCTTTACCTGCTATGTCATTTGCAAATATCTTCTCCCATTCTGTCGGTTGCCTTATAGTTTTGCTGATTGTTTCCTTTGCTGTGCAGAGGTTTTTTTATTTTGATGAGGTCCCAGTAGTTCATTTTTGCTTTTGTTTCCCTTGCCTCCAGAGATGTATTGAATAGAAAGTTGCTGCGGCCAAGATCAAAGAGGTTTTTGCCTGCTTTCAACTCGAGGATTTTGATGGCTTCCTGTCTTATATTTAGGTTGTTCATCCATTTTGAGTTTATTTTTGTGTGTGGTGTAAGAAAGTGGTCCAGGTTCATTCTTCTGCATGGGATACAGATGTGCTGTTTTGAAGGGACACATGCAGTCCCATGTTATAGCAGCACTATCAACAATAGCCAAAGTATGGAAAGAGCCCAAATGTCCATCGATGGATGAATGGATAAAGAAGAAGTGGTATAGGGGCGCCTGGGTGGCTCAGTTGGTTGAGCGTCCGACTTCGGCTCAGGTCATGATCTCGCAGTCCGTGAGTTCGAGCCCCGCGTCGGGCTCTGTGCTGACTGCTCAGAGCCTGGAGCCGGTTTCAGATTCTGTGTCTCCCTCTCTCTCTGACCCTCCCCCGTTCATGTTCTGTCTCTCTCTGTCTCAAAAATAAATAAAACGTTAAACAAAAAAAAATTAAAAAAAAAAAAAAAACAAGTGGTATATATATATACAATGGAGTATTACTGGGCAATGAAAAAGAATGAAATCTTGCCATTTGCAACTACGTGGATGGAACTGGAGGGTATTATGCTAAGTGAAATTAGAGAAAGACAAAAATCATATGACTTCACTCATATGAGGACTTTAAGAGACAAAACAGATGAGCATAAGGGAAGGGAAACAAAAATCATATAAAAACAGGGAGGGGGACAAAACAGAAGAGACTCATAAATATGGAGAACAAACTGAGGGTTGCTGGAGGGGTTGTGGGGGGGTGATGGGCTAAATGGGTAAGAGGCACTAAGGAATCTAGTCCTGAAATCATTGTTGCACTATATGCTAAGTAATTTGGATGTAAATTTTAAAACAATTAAAAAAAAAAAAAAGAAAGAAAGACTGCTGGGTAACTACTATTAAATGTCTTTACTAGTAGTTGATGAACTACTATTCTACATAGTAGAATTCTATGAATTCTACATTCATAATGAATGAATAAACTATTCATTTAAATGAATAGAAAATTAATAAATCAAACACATAGCAATTTAGTGTCTTAAGAAAAACCTTTTTTTTTTTTTCAGTACAAAGGGAAAAATGGATTAGCAGTCAAATCATTTGAGATGCTATTTGACTTAATTTTGAAGGCAATTCGAAAAACATCCCATGGTATCATCAAACGGGTTCTATTAAACTTCTGCATTTTTTCCTATTTTCTTTTTTTTAATGTTAATTTTTTAGAGAGAGAAAGAGACAGAGTGTAAGCAAGGGAAGGGTAGGGACAGAGGGAGACACAGGATCCAAACCAGGCTCCAGGCTTTGAGCTGTCAGCACAGAGCTCAACGAGGGGCTATAACCCACAAACCATGAGATCATGATCTGAGCCCAAGTCAGATGCTTAACCTCCTGAACCACCCAGGAGCTTCTAAACTCCTGCATTTCTTCACTCAATGTTTGGGAACTCCTTGGTAGCAATAATCACAATAAAAAAAAGAGGCTTGTATTACAGATTTATGTTTTAAAAATTACTTACTTGAGATATATTATTTTTATTTTATTTAAATAAAATGGGATATTTTCCTTGACTTAAGTCTTTAACTTTAATTTATTTAATTAGTAGTAAAGTATTCAATCTATAGTTATTAAACTCACTGTTAAAATCAGTATTTGAAACATGACTAACAATGTTTTCTTTCAGAATGTCATAGTGTGTTGGAGTTACAATCAAATGAATAAGTATATTAGCATCTTACAAGTGACCTTGTATGATTGTCCAAAGGCGCAAAAGAAATAAATTTTACCTATGAGTAATATTTAAGTAACATATCAGTCAAATTAGAGTGGAAAGAAAGGTAAAAAAAAATCCAGGAAAACCTGTGAAAAGGAGAAGAATATAAAAATTCTTAAGAGATGTTAGGGAGCTTTTGAATTATTTACATGGCTGAAATGCAGGGATGAGATACACATGTGAATGTACATACATAAGATAGATATATGTATATATGTATGTATGTGTATGTATATGTACATATGTATATATGTATGTATGTGTATGTATATGTACATATATATATATATTTCTTATATTTATGTATATTTATATTTTCCAGGAGTTAAAGGGAAAAGATAAAAGATAAATAGGTAAACTGTCATTGACTTTATAGCCTGCTCAAGAAAGGGTGCATTTTACCTTGTACATAATGGTAAACTGTTTGAGAACTTTGTTCAGGAAAGCATTTTTATTAGATGAGTATTTAAGAATGATCATTTACCACAGTGTGGAAAATGACTTAGGGAAAAATGGGCTAAGAAAAGAAAGCAGGAAGATGGATGTTCCTTTGGGATCCTAAGTGAGAAAGGTTCAGAGGATGGTGTCCTGGCTCTTAGGAGAAGTTTTAATTTTACTGTAGACAGCATAGTAACAAAATGGCAGGTAATATTCTGATATATTAAACATATTTATCTTGTTTTGTTATTGAAAACTGACACTCAATAGACACTGCTTACACATTGAACTAACGTTCCAGATAAACCCAATGATACTGTACTTTCCAATAAACTTTGAAGCAATAGTTTTTACCATGTATTAGATTCTAATAGGCAACAAATATTTATTTACTATTCTTTAAAATTGTTTTTCTAATACTTCAACTTTGATTAAAAGTATACATTTAGAGGATTTAAATTGCACATGAAACCTCTTCTCTGTTTTCTACCTTATTTTTCTCTATTCCAATCTCAAGTTCAGGGACATATATGTCAATTTCTGTCTTTGGGACATATCTTAGTGGACTTGGGCTTCTGTCACAAAATACTGAAAACTAGCTGGAAGTCAGACTACTGGCATAGTGGAGTCATGGTGGGAAAGCTTGCTTCATGTCTTATAGATAGGTACCTTCTCACTTATCCTCACCTGGCCCAGAGAGAACTCTGGTCTTTTCATCCCCTTACATGGGCACCAATTCCATTATGGGAGATCCACCCCCATATACCATCAAAACCCAATTACTTCCTAAAGGCTCCACCTCCAAACACCATTACGCTGAGAATTAGGGCCTCAACAAGTGGATGTTGGGGACAAATGCACATAGCATTATATGGAATGGTGAGTTGAAATACATGGATTTATTAAAATTATTGTTAATGTCAAATTATTATTTACTTAGCAAGGCACAAATAGGAAGACTGTATAATGGAAAATAACAATGCCTTGTTCTACTCCCCCTAATTACAGATTGCTGTTGTAACTCATCAATGTGCTGTGCATCTTTTCATATAATTCTCAGTGTTCTTACAAATAAAATCTTACATAAACTGATAATTATTTTTTATCCTTGTGCACAGTACTAGGTAATGGCATATTTTAGACTGAGTTGAAAAACATGACAGTTGAGGAAATACTCAAATAGTGTTAGCTACTCATCTTTGTATTTTTTCAATACATGATCATATCTGTGCTACATTTTTTTACTCTTCTTATGATTTTTATCTGATGCTCACTTTTTCCATAGCTGCCCACTTTCCTTACTACAAAAAGGAAAGGTTGGAGAAAGTTAAACACATTTGTGCTGAAGTCACACAAATTAGTTGAAGTGTTTGTTGACAAAGGTCTGCTAGTCTCACTGACCTTCTCTCCAGGCCTCAAATATATTCAAGAGTTTTATCCTTTTTTAATGGCTTGTTACAAAATCTTTACATAAGCCTCATGAGATTCTGAAGCTCATTTTTATTTTTTTATTCTTGTAGCTCTACTGCCTACCCCACTACCTGATCATTCTAGATGTACATATTGGGTATAGATTTATTTGTATCTTTAATTCCTTGCATTTTCTAATTCTGTGCAGAATCTACTCAGGTACTCAGTTCTTAGATATTGGGGTCTTATAGAAGTTTGGATTCCTGTCTAAAGGAAAGTTAAACATTTAGAAAGGGACTATTAAATAATCAAAACATTGCCTGTAGCTATTCTGTGTTCCTTTTTTTGTCTTTGATCTGCCCGTCATTCTGTGGAGTATATTCCTCTTCTCTTAAACTGGTCTTGGCCATCTTTTTTTCTTTTATTAAAAAATTTACCATTGATTATATCATTTTGCCATAAAGGGGTATATATGTCTTAATAAAATCAATCAGACACCAAGTTCAACTATTTTAAGCACAGAATGGCATCAGGATGAGTCTTAGTGTAATACCTAAAGCTTGTTGAGTCTTTAAGAATGTACCTATCATTTCCTTCTCTGAAAACCTCAGAAAACTTTCCCTTGAAAAGAAGGAAATATAAAGGCAGTTAATGAATACTGGCATTAAGTCCTTCCACATAAATTCCATTTATATGCACACATGGACACACAAACGTGTGTATATATATGTATATTTAAATAAATGCATGTGTATGTGAGTGGGCATTTGTATATGCACACCACAAGTACACAGTTCATGTATTCTGTATCTATAGTTTCTAGGTAATAATTTATGTTACCTGGCACCTTTCGGCATGTCTAAATGTAGGCAGCTTTGGACTATTTGCTTAAAGCTATAGCGATATATTTCTAGCAAATTATTCAAATATTTTTGTTCATCCTGAAAGATGTATCTGCAGGGAAAAAACTTATCTTTTCACTTCCACACATGTTTAAGCTTCTAAACTTTGTTCTTCCCAGCAGAGATTTGCTGTCAAGAACGTAATTTGATGGTTGATCTCAACCTGTTAATGACTTACATCACACTTAAGGCACATTAGGCAAACTGAACTCAATTTATTTAAATTTGGGGACTTGTGCTTTGAATGTACATTAAGGGAATGATGGTTCTGATTATTTTAAGAGTTATGTTAAACTCTGTATTGGTGCAGAGTTTACTTTTAATAAACATTCATATTTACATCAATTTACATGGGAACAATTTGCCTTGTTACTATAAATTTACTGATAGACATTTTATTATAAAACAAAATTATTTCCTAAACATTAGAAGACAGTATTTCTCATAACTAGATTTATTTTCAACTATTTTAGGAAAATATAATAGAGAAAGTATATGTAGAATTTTTCAATTTTTTTCTCTTAAATTTTATCTATATTTATATTTAAGCAAATAATTATTTAAAAAATGTATCAGCTGATAATGCAGCTCATCTGGGTGATCTTAAACAATAATGTGAAGAAGATAAACAGCACTTTTTTTGTGCTTATGATTCATTAATCTAGTATTTGGGAACTTCTTAAAGAACCTTATTAGGTTATTTATAGATTTTTAAATTTTTTTCTATTCATGAAATTATCTCCTTTGTGGATTACAAAAAGATTACTTGTTTTTTTTGTTGTTTGTTTTTGTTTTAATTTTTTCAGTGTTTATTTATTTCTGAGAGACAGAGAGAGACAGAGAGTGGGGGAGAAGCAGAAAGAAGGTGACACAGAATCCGAAGCAGGCTCTAGGCTCTGAGCTCTGAGCTGTCAGCACAGAACCCGACACAGGGCTTGAACTCACAAAATGCGAGATCATGACCTGAGCTGAAGTCAGACACTTAATCAACTGAGCCACCCAGGCACCCCAAGACTGCTTGTTTTCATGTCAAGTCCTCTATCTCTTTATTTGCTCAGTTAGCATGTCAGTTGAATGTTCCAAGGAAAGAATGTTAATAAAGGTCCTTGACACAATTTTAGCTTTAAATAAAGAAGCATTTGAATTTTTATCATTTCACTTTCTGTTATGTTTTCATAATCTTAATAAAGTTAATAAATTTCCTTCTCAATTTGATAAAAATAGATGTTGAATCTTATTTAAATGCTGCCTTCAAGAGTATTCTAGAAAATGACTACTGACAAAGACTCCCTTCTTGGCCAAGTTTCAGCCAGGCTACTCTGAGCCCCTTTCTTAACTAGGCCTCTAACTTGAGCTTCACTGTCTGTCCTTGAAGAGTCCAGTTTTAGAAGAATCCTGATAAGTCAGGGGTGCATCGGTGGCTTTGTGGGTTAAACGTCTGACCCTTGGTTTCAGCTCAGGTCATGATCTCACTGCTTTGTAGGTTTGAGCCGGCCATCGGGCTCTGCACTGGCAGTGTGAGCCTGCTTGGGATTCTCTCTCTCTCTGCCCCTCCCCACTGGTGCTTTCTCTGTGTCTCTCAAAATAAATAAATAAACTTAAAAAAAATCTTGCTAAGTCAATTTAGAGAGAGTCCTCCTGTCCTTGATATATGATCACTTTGGATATCTAATCAAATTCCTCATCCCCCCCCACCCCTTGCTATTGATCACTTTGGTCTGCCCTTGGTAAGAATCCTGTTTGGTCAGTCTAGCAAGAACTCTTTCTTCCTCTGATGTCTCTATATCTCCTCTTAGTAATTTTCTGCTCACCAAACCCTGACCCCACAACTCCACTGACTTGCTTCTTGGCTATAAATCCTCACTTGTTCTTGTTGTGGTCAGAGTTGAGTCAGAGTTGAGCCCCATCTCATTCTCCTATTATTAAAGGCTTCTCACATTCCTCAATGCTCCTGAATAAAGTCTTCCTTACCATTTTAACAAGATTCAGAATTTTTTTTCTTTAACACTCGTTTAAATTTTCTGCACTTAGGTTTTAAGTGGGAATAGCATAACCTAGATCAAATTTGCTATCAAAATTTTAAAATTTATTCCTCTCTTCTTTCCTAGAAAAATTAATATAATACAGGAATTTTCTCTTCATTCTGTTATTAAAATAGCATAATTTCTTAGTGAGTGAGTGTATGTGTGTGTGTGTGTGTGTGTGTAAGTGGTTTTAATAAGTGATTATATTATTTAATGTTGTTAGGTATATTCAGTTATCTGAATTTTCCTTAAATGCCTGTCACTTATGATTTTCTAGACAATTGTCCATTTTTCTGTTTTCAAATATAAAATATAAAGATTCCTACAGTAATCTTTATTGATTTTTAAATTCTTTACACGGTGTGTGTTGTTAAGCAATTATCTCATGCCCTGTATAATTACTTATGATTTCTCTCTTTTCCCTGATTAATTTTTCTAGAGATGTTTATTTTGTCTGTTCTTGTTCTTGTAGTTCTTCTCCCCTCCTTCTCTTCCTCCTCCTCTTCCTCCTGCATCTCCTCCTTCTTACCCTCTCCTCTCTCTCTCCTTTTTCTTTAACGAATCCACTATTTCTTTGTTTCCCACAATAAAATTTCTTACTTGGTGTGTATTATTTATTACTTTTGACTTGTTTGAATTTATTCTGAAGTTTTAGCGGTCCCTGGGTTGCTCAGTTTGTTGAGAGTCCAACTCTTAGTTTTGGCTCAGGCCATGATCTCAGGTTGTGGTACTGAGCCCTGGGTGGGGCTCTGTGCTGAGCGTGGAAACTGCTAGGGAGCCTTTCTCTTTCCCTCTGCCTTTCTACCCTGCTCATGTGTGCGTTTCTCTTTAAAATTAAAAAAAAAAATTTTTTTAAGATATTCTGAAGTTTTATTTATTAACAGCTAGGTTGAATATCTAGGCCATACCTTTTCTTTCTTTTTTTTTTTACTTTTAACTTTTTTTAGTTATTTTTTTTTAATTTTTTAAATTTTTTAAATTTATTTTCAAGAGTGAGAGAGACAGAGTATGAGTGGGGGAGGGGCAGAGAGAGAAGGAGACAGAATCCACGAAGCAAGCTCCAGGCTCGGAGCTGTCAGCACAGAACCCGACTTGGGGCTCAAATCCATGAACCACGAAATCATGACCAAAGCCGAAGTCAGAGGCTTAACCGACTGAGCCACCCAGGAGCCCCTAGGCCATCACTTTTCAATCTTCCTTTGGCACATATGAATGCATTTAAAGCAAAACATTAATATTTATGTACCATTGTTTTTCCATCTGACAAGTTTTGATATTTAGTATATTTGCTGCCATAAATGTAATTTTAAGTATTTTGTAATAACCATTCTGATAACATTTTCTACTAATTAACTATTTTAAATTGTTTTTTTTTTAATTTTTAAATATTTATTTATTTTGAGAGAGAGAGAGCGAGAGAGCAGGGGAGGGGCAGAGAGACAGGGAGAGAGAATCCCAAGCAGGTTCTACACAGGCAGCACAGAGCCCAGTGTAGGGCTCAAATCCATGAACTGTAAGATCATGACCTGAGCTGAAATCAAGAATCTGGACACAACCAACTGAGCCACCCAGCCACCCCTGCATCATTTTTTGTTTGCTTGTTTGTTTCACATGTTGGACATATTAAAAAATATATATGTTTATTATTTATTTTTAATTATATTGTCTTGTTTTCTGTGGACAAAATATCATTTTCATAGTAATTATTTTGTGTTTGCTTAGACCTGTTTAATCATTTCATAGATAATTTTGTAAATGTTTGTGTTCGGAAGTAATGTGTACCCTACATTTATTGTATGCAGTATCCTGCATATAAAACATAGATCAAGATGGTTCATTTTGTTTTCCAATACTCTATATCCTTATCAATTTTGGTCTCATGTAAGAATTGTTATTCCAGGTTTTAATGATTTCTATTTCCTTTGTATATGTTCCTCAGTCTTTTTATCCATTTATTGTTGACTTACAAAGATGTCTTTGTAAGTATCTTCTACACAGCACAAAGCTTTTTTATTTTAGCCAATCTGGGAATTTCTGTCTTTTCAAGGAATATAATTAACTTTTATTACTTTAATGATACAAATGGATTGTCTTCCATCTTAGTTTTTGTTTTATTTTCTTTGTTTTCCTTCATTTATTCTCTTAGCTGCTTTATATTAGATTGATCACATTTTATTTACCCCTGCCCCTCTTTTGAAATCTTCTATTTAATTACTTTAATAGGTACTCTTTTCTCAGATAGTGCTTACTGTAATTCAATGTTTCCTTCTCTTGTTAAATTATTACTACTTTTATTTGAGTTGGTGATTGTGTTAGTTACTATATTCAACTTCTCTTTCACATAATGTGGTTTGTAGGTGAGTGTGTGTGTCTGTGCGTGTGATTAGAAACTAAAAAATAATATGAAAATTATATGTTTTAAAACTCTTTGTGACATACTATGTAGTCATGATTTGTAAACAAGCCATTGTAACAAATACAATTGTATATATTTTTCTCTATCCATTCAGTTTGATTCTCTGCCTACTTACCTCTGCTGCCTTGTGAAATTTTAGTCAATTCTATTCTCCCTTAATGTCTGCTTGTATATTCGCTGAAGAGTCAATGTCTCTTATAATACTGTTTTAGATGCTAATATTAGGATAGGAATCAATGAGGAAGAGTAATTGTAGTAATACAACAAAAACAAGGTGCACACTGCTTTACAATGTTGTTTTATTTTTAAGGATATAAAAAGTGAAATATACATTTCATTATGAATCCAACATTATAACAATGAACAACTTTCCGTTTATATTTGTTATAATAATTTGTTTAAAGATAACATTTCAGTCGTAATCATGACTGGACTTTTAAAATCACAATAATCATTCCTCCCTCTCCTAGAAAATAGTTCTATACCATAAATGAATATATGTGACTGAATATATGAAATAATTCACTTATACATTTTAGAAATAAGCAATAATAATATTTTCTTAGTTACTAAATTGATGATTAATAAAAGAAACTATACCACCATTTGCTCAGTTAAATGGAAATCCATTCCAAATAAGAAATGTATTCATTATAAAGACTGAATGTTAGACATTGAAAAAATAATTATTTACTAAAATGTGATTAAACAATGAATTATTCAATATTTATTTTTGCATGTGTAATTTATGTATTTTAAAGATTACCTGCTATTTGGAGTGATGTAAATTTGTACTTTCTTTCCTTTCTTTCCATAGCCTCAAGAGGGAATTGATGGTGGCAATTAGAATTGTAAGCAAACCTAAATGCAAAAGCATTCTGTACCTGATTGTCTTGCCAATGAGGAAAAAAATTACAGCAAGTTTTTTGGCAGAGTAATACCTAATACATGACTAACTGATAAAATTAAATATATTAATTTCAGTTTTTAAATGCTCCTTTGCTAACATTTATGCATTCAACCAAGTTGTTTTCTAATTACTATTCACTAGTACAGTTGAGAAATTAATTTGATCAGAGTGCACATTCAAAAGGAAAAACTGATAGTTTGTAAGAAATTTTACCAGAGTTAAATCATAGAAATAAAGTGTTTGAATATAATGCTTTAGAAAAAAAAAGTGCTGTCAAAAGAATGTATGGAAACACATACACACACACACAAGATGCCAGCAGAAATCTGCCAAATGTTATTTTTTGTGATTAGGAAATGAACATATAACAAAAGGCAGTCAGAATTTGCCAAATATGCAGAGGCCACCTAACGTTGAATTCATTGTTCTTACTTCCCTGAAAATCATGACTGACCTTCTCTTTATGATTATTATATATAATCAGAAAAATTACATGAACAAAGGTAAATCATAATGAAAACGAAGATCCCAACTCAATTTTGAGATAGTTCTGATAAAATGTCTTGTTCCTCAGACAAGAGATGAGGCAATACTGGAAATACTTTGAATTTATTTTAAAATCTTAAGTGAATCTATGTTTTAAAGAGATTTGGAGATAGTTCAGGGACTTTTTCCCCACTGCAGCTGGTCATGTCAGCGAAAGTAATAAGGCATGACGCGTATTGTCATGTTGCCTCACCTTCTGAGAATCGTCATCTCTCCTGGTTGTCTTTTCAAGTTGGCTTTGGTCCAGAACAATTACAACAGCCTGCTGCTTAAATTTGTTTTAAAGAATGTAAAAGTAATGTGAATATGACAGTTAACAACTTTACTGTTAACCCTAAAGCTAGAGTGTGCCCTTTAAATTTCAGTGGGTGAACAGAAACCTGTGTCCATTGCCATGACTACATAAAATCAGACGTGGTAGTCCAGCTCTTCTAGATTTGTCAAAGGTATCTCATATCCATCGTGACTATATGCTTACATTTACTTCAGAGAAATTATATTTTGGGGGGCACCTGGGTGGCTCAGTCGGTTGAGCAAACAACTTCAGTTCAGGTCATGATCTCACACTCCATGAGTTGGAGCCCCACATCGGATTCTGTGCTGACAGCTCAGAGCCTGGAATCTGCTTCAGATTCTGTGTCTCCCCCTCTCTCTGCCCCTCCCCTGCTTGTGCTCTGTCTCTCTCTGTCTCAAAAATAAATAAAAACATTAAAAAAGTGTTAAAAGAAACATAGAGACATCATATATATATATATATATATATATATATATATATATACACACATATATAACCACATTCTGTCTTCTGTTTAATTTGTTAAGCCACTAACTCTTAATGCTAAATTTTAGATTGGTCTTGACTTTGTGACTAGTGCCTACCTACTAAGTTTATGTCAAGACTCACCCTCCTAGTTTCACTGGCACATTTAATATTAAGTTTATCCCAAGGATGAACTGTATTGTGCTCTCTGCTCCATATTGATAAGAGAGATTTCTATAGATTGCTAAAGACCAAAGTCAGATCAAAATAAATATATGAAATATGATTGTATTGTAAAATCCAAAAAAAAACCAGTGACAAGCCTGAATTTTTTATAGCTGACCAGGAACATTGGCATATGATAACTTATTAAAAAATAAGAATACATTTAATTCGACTCCTCTTCCAGGGGAGAATATAGTCTTTACTTAATCTTTTTTCTCTAAATAAGGATAAGGCAATGTTTGGTATATTCAATTAGTTGGCTAGAATAATGAAGAACACTGGGAAAAATCTTCTTCCAACTCTCAAAAAAAAAAAAAAAAAAGCAGGGACCAATCAATTTTAGATTTTAAAAAACAATACTGTTTACAACTGCATAAAATGAAATGAAATGAAATAAACTGAATGTTCACCATTAAACAAATGAACAAATTATGGTATACCTATTCACTACTTAGCAATGGAAACTATTGAGGAATCTATTGCAGGTGATTGATGTGCTTGTTATACTGATTTTTGATTTTACTTTCATGGGTGTGCATATATAAAGATGCATTAAATCACACATACGCAGTTTATTGTACAATCATTGCACCTCAATTAACTGTGTTTGAATATTATAGGCAATTTTATATACAAAAATTGCAAAAATGGGAAATATATTTTCAACTGATAATAAGGATAAAGCTCTAACTTCAATCATTTATAAAGAACTTCTAACATTCCAGAAGAAAGTGAGTCATAAAATTGAGCACATGTGGGGTGCCTAGGTGGCTCAGTCAGTTGAGCATCTGACTTTTGATTTCAGCTCAGGTCATGATCTCATGGTTTGTGGATTCAAGCCCCTCATTGGGTTCTACACTTATAGCACAGAGCCTGCTTGGGCATCTCTATCTCTCTCTCTCTCTCTCTCTCTCTCTCTGTCCCTCCCCTACTCATGCTCTCTCTCAAAATAAATAAATTAACTTAAAGAAAAATTGAGCATATCTGTAGGAATGCTAACAACACTGACTCCATCTTTGGCCTTCCATCTTATTCATGACTTTGCAATGACCTGCCTCGTGGCTGCATGTTCCAGGCCCCATGCAGGTTAATGTATGTCCTTAGCCAAATGTGGGAAGGGTTATTCTGATCTTCCCTAAAATGGTGCACAGAAGGCCCCACTTTAGGTAACTAGTAGAGATCTTTTGGAACAAAGAGAGCACCACTTTAGATAACAACCCTGTGACCTCATCACAATGCCCCTTTATGAAAGCTGGAGGGGGCATAGAATGGGTGGAGAATAGTTTCGGAGAATAGCTGTCTCATGCCTTGGATTGTCAATCTGTTGGTCCTTCTGTTCGTCCACCAGCCTGATGATCCCTGTCAGTAAGTTACCCTGAATAACACTCTGTAAATGGTATGGAGAGGGTTGCTTCATTTTTCAATATGAAAGTGTCTTCTCAGAGTGGAGGGCACATTACTGACCTTCCTCTATCTTCTAAAAATTTGCTACTAACATGTAAGGAAAAGACATATAATTGGCTCTAATATGTGGAAATCTATTCAATTTTAACCATAGTAAAAGAAATGAAACTTAAAAATACAATGAAATACTGTTTCACCTATTATAAAGTTTGATAATACTGTGTCAATTGAGGGTTGAAGAAAATGATCATTGTAGTACATTGTTCATTAAACTGTGCATTTGATGTAATGTTTAGGCAAGACAATTAGCAACATCCAAAAACATAACTTTAACTTTGTAATTTCACTCCTAAGAATTTCTATATATGCAATGTACTTTTTAATTTACCACATTGTCTGAAGTAAGAAAGAATAAGTAAAAATTAATAAGGTAAAAAATAAAACTTAAAAAGCTTTATAAATAGAAAACTTGTTAAATAAATCATGGTAAATAATTGCAAAGAATAGAGAGCAACCATTAAAAATGAATTAATAAGCCCTTTTTAAGTTGACATGGTGAACTGGTATAGAACGACCCTCAATATATTATATAGTATTGGTATTCTAAAATTTGTCTTTCCAAAAGGACATAGAAATGTTTGACAACATTGTACATTCAAAAAATCTCTCTTCAGGGGCATACACTGAAACTGATATTATTTGATTTGTTTTGAAACAAAGTTTGTGAACATCTAATGAAATTAATTTCAGATAACCCAGAAATCAGTAATAACATGTTCATAAAAAAACAGGTGCAACTTAGCCCAGCTTTTTTGTAATACCAAAAAAAAATAGAAAACTTTACAATGTCCATCAACATTTGACTACCCTACTGTGTCACATCTAGGTGGATGGAAAAATAGATGATAGATAATACAGTTTTCTAGACACAAAAGTAAATATGCCAAGCTTATATCAGAAATAGTAATTAGCACAAGAACAGACACTCAGATCAATGGAACAGAATACAGGTGTGCTGTTTCGAAGGGACACATGCACCCCCATGTTTACAGCAGCACTATCAACAATAGCCAAAGTATGGAAAGATCCCAAATGTCCATCAATGGATGAATGGATAAAGAAGAAGTGGTATATATATGCAATGGAGTATTACTCAGCAATCAAAAAGAATGAAATCTTGCCATTTGCAACTAAATGGATGGAACTGGAGGGTATTATGTTAAGTGAAATTAGTCAGAGAAAGACAAAGATCATATGACTTCACTCATATGAGGAATTTAAGAGACAAACAGATGAACATAAGGGAAGGGAAACAAAAATCATAAAAACAGGGAGGGGGACAAAACAGAAGAGACTCATAAATATGGAGAACAAACTGAGGATTACTGGAGGGGTTGTGGGAGGGGGGATGGGCTAAATGGTTAAGGGGCACTAAGGAATCTAGTCCTGAAATCACTGTTGCACTATATGCTAATTAATTTGGATGTAAATTTTAAAAAATAAAAAAATAAAATAAAAAAATAGTATTGAATTTTATTTTTAAAAATTGTGTGTCAATTTTATAACATAATTATGCTGTAAGAGTAAAAGAGGAACAAAACTTATGTGCTTATATATAAATGATTTGGAAAGCTTCTCACATTTTACAGGGGAAGAGAACAACTAAATTGGTCTGAAAATGATATTTAAAAGGCATTTGGGGCGCCTGGGTGGCTCAGTCAGTTAAGCAGCTGACTTCGGCTCAGGTCATGATCTCGCGGTCCGTGAGTTCGAGCCCCGCGTTGGGCTCTGTGCTGACAGCTCAGAGCCTGGAGCCTGTTTCAGATTCTGTGTCTCCCTCTCTCTGACCCTCCCCCGTTCATGCTCTGTCTCTCTCTGTCTCAAAAATAAATAAATGTTAAAAAAAATTAAAAAAAATAAAATAAAATAAAAGGCATTTAATTTATTTTATTAAGGCAAAAAGGAAATGCTAAACAAACAAAAAATAGTTAATTGTGTGTGTGAAGGATGTGTGTTTCATCACCCCCCCCACCCTTAACATTCCTAACAATAAAAATATAAGAAATCAAAGATGAACCAGTTAATGTAGGAAACTCACTAGTGGAATATTATTTTGGAATAAAAAACCATAGTGTATTATAATTATTTGTATACACTTCTTCCCATTTCTGTCTGTGTCTTTCTTGGTAGCATTGATGATGACCATGTACTGCCAAAGCCTGCCAAGTGTCTAGCCCATGACAGTGATAATAGTTAACACCAACTCTGCTTTGTAAAATGACATCTTAACTCACATATTTATATCTCACACAATTTCCCAAAAATTCTTTAAATTACCATCTTAATTTTTAGATGAGGGAATGAGGTCAAGAACGTTGTTTTAACTTGATCAAGGTCACATAACTTGCAAACCAGGTATTTGTACTTAGATATTTCTGACACCCAGACCTTTCCATCATACTGGAAAATGAATATTGGTTGTACAAATAGTATGTGTCAACAATCCATCTGAAAAATAAAGTTTACTTTAAGGTCTATAGAATTGAAACAAAGAGTTACATATAGCACACGCTAGAGAATGGAGGTAGCATCATTTTCTTTTCTTTTTTTTTTTTTAATTTTTTTTAACGTTTATTTAATTTTGAGACAGAGAGAGACAGAGCATGAATGGGGGAGGATCAGAGAGAGAGGGAGACACAGAATCCAAAACAGGCTCCAGGCTCTGAGCTGTCAGCACAGAGCCCGACGCGGGGCTCGAACTCACAGACCGCGAGATCATGACCTGAGCCGAAGTCGGCCGCTTAACCGACTAAGCCACCCAGGCACCCCTCTTTTATTTTTAATATGAAATTTATTGTCAAATTGGTTTCCATACAACACCCGGTGCTCCTCCCAACAGGTCCCCCCCTCAATGCTCATCACCCACCCTCCTCTCCCTCCAACTCCCCATCAACCCTCAGTTTTTAAGAGTCTCTTATGGTTTGGCTCTCTCCCTCTCTAACTTTTTCTTTTTTTTTCCTTCCCCTCCCCTATGGCCTTCTGTTAAGTTTCTCAGGATCCACATAAGAGTGAAAACATATGGTATCTGTCTTTCTCTGTATGACTTATTTCACTTAGGTAACACTCTCCAGTTCCATCCACGTTGCTACAAAAGGCCAGATTTCATTCTTTTTCATTGCCAAGTAGTATTCCATTGTGTATATAAACCACAGGTTTTTTTATCCATTCATCAGTTGATGGACATTTAGGCTCTTCCATAATTTGGCTATTGCATCATTTTCTAAGAGATTGTGTGTGTGTGTTGGGGGGGATCTAGGGAACAAGATTGCTATATTGCTCTAACTGAAAGATAAATTATATGACTATATTGTATAGTAAAAGTGGCAGTTATTTATGGCATCTATCTTTATACTAAAAACTGTCTCTGGAATTATATGAAAACTCAATATAATACGTCAATTTGATTTATTTGTATACATTCCCTTTGGACATGGAAGCAATGCCCAATCCTGTAATCTTTAGATTGACCTAGTTCCCTTTGAAAATTAATTTAAAAAAAAATTAAAAAAAATTAAAAAAATTAAAAAAAAAGAAAATTAATTTAAATATTTTCCATATATTTGGACAAGATGCACTGTCTGCATGTTCTTTATTTAATTCATTAATAAGTCTGAAGGAGGAGGAATGGGTATAAGGAGAAAATTTTATTCCACCAGTGTGGAATTCTTGTGTTTTTAGTGCCGTTATGGGCTCTAAGAATATCTCATGTGTTATGTGATTCACTGTAATACATGCAAGTCAGTGTATATAAAAATTTTAGACAAATGAGAAAAAGTGTTATAGGCCAGATAAATTCTCTTGATATCATTGATTATTGATGGGTATCTGAAAAAATGACATGTTTATGTGATTATTACCAACTGAAACAGCCATATCTTTGGAAACTTCAGCCCAAAACTAAATAATTGGCCCATGGAAACCAGTATTGTGTAGACAGTGTTGAAGTTGCTAGCAGTATTTCTAAGTGAAATTCATTTTGTCATATAACTTTTCAGATAGGCATTATTTGTTCAGTAAGAAAAGCACTTTCATTTAAGCATGGTTTATACATATTTTACAGGGGTGCTGTAACCTACTGTTTCCAGGATGCTGACTTTATAAACAGTTCCTATTAGAGAAGCAATTGATAGAAATACATCCATGCTTTCCTAAGCAAGTGCCTGAGGATGCAAAAGCGGGGGTGAACATGAATAAGGGAGAGCCAACATGTGAGCTCACAAGGCGATAGAAGGAACAGACTATAAATATTTTATGTGTCAGAAACCCATCTTTTCCTTCCTCCAAAAATAAAAATGTGTTTAAACCACACTAAAAAAATGCAACCTTTATTTTCTAATATATGTAGAGAATCTCTTCATTTTTCTTTTATAGACTTTACTTTTTACAGCAGTTTTAGATTCACATCGAAATTGAGAGGTACTGAGATTATCCATATATACCCTGCCTTCACACATGAATAGCCTCTCGCATTATCAGTATCACTCACCAGATGGTACCTTTTTTTCCCCCTTTCTCAAGAATGAACCTGCTTTGATACATCATAATCACCCAAAGTCCATAGTTTACCTTAGAGCTCATTCTTGGTGTTGTACATTCTATGGGTTTGCACAAAAACACAATGGCATATACATATATTCATCATTATGATAACATGCAACATATTTATTTTCACTGCCCTAAGAATCCCCTGTGATCCACCCACACCTCTGGCAATGATATTTTATTGTCTCCATGCCTTTTTCGTATTATCATATATTTGAAACTCTAGAAGATGTAGATTTTTCAGATTGGCTTCTTTCACTTAGCAATATGAATTTAACGTTCCTCTGTGTCTTAATAGTTCATTTCTGTTTAGCACTGAATAATATTCCATTGCCTGGATGTACCACAGTTTGAGCCACATCTTGGTTGTGCCCAAGTTTTGGCAGTTACAAATAAGCTGCTCATGTAAACATCTGTGTGAAAGTGCATGTGTGGTCATAAGTTTTCAACTCCTTTGGGTAAATACCAGGAAGTGTAATTGCTGGATCATATGATAAAGGGTATGTTTAATTTTGTAAAAAACAAACAAAAAACCCGCCAGACTGTTCTATAGTATTTTGTATTCCCACCAGCAATGAATGAAAATTCCTGTTGTTCCATATGTTCACCAGCATGTATGTTGTCAATATTCCAGACTTTGGCCATTCTAATGTGTGTGTTGTACCATCTTGTTTTAGTTTGCATTTATTTGATGATGTATATGATATATCTTGATATGTTTATTTG
Source organism: Panthera uncia (assembly GCF_023721935.1). Classification (NCBI taxonomy): domain Eukaryota; kingdom Metazoa; phylum Chordata; class Mammalia; order Carnivora; family Felidae; genus Panthera; species Panthera uncia. The sequence continues at coordinate 54,192,925 of NW_026057576.1, forward strand.
CCATAGTGTATCTTCTATGACAAGGTCTTAAGGTCTTTGGCCCATTTTTTTTTAAGTTTATTTATTTATTTTGAGAGAGAAAGAGACAGTGTGAGTGGGGGAAGGACAGAGAGAGAGAGAGAGAGAGAGAGAGAGAGAGAGAGAATCCCACTAGGCTCTGCACTGCCAGCTGCAGAACCCGATGTGGGGCTCAATCCCATGAACTGTGAGATCATGACCTTAACCAAAACCAAGAAACCAAGAGTCAGACGCTTAACCTGAGACATCAAGGTGTCCCTGGCCCATTTTTTAATCAATTTGTTCATTTTCTTATTGTTGAGTTTTAAGAGTTCCTTGTATACGTGGGGTAACAGTCCTTTATCAGATGTGCCCTTTGGAGATATTTTCTCCCAGTCTGTAGCTTGTCTTCTCATCTCTTGCATTGTCTTTTACAGAAGTTTTTAATTTTAATGAAGTCCAGCTTATCAATTGTTTATTTCATGGATCTTGCCTTTGGTATTGTATCTAAAACTGCCTCACCATACCCAAGATAACTAGATTTTCTCCAATGTTATCTTCTGAGAGTTTTGTTGATTGATCTGTTCTTTTGCCAATACCACACTGTATTGATTACTGTAGCTCTATAGTAAGTTGTGAAATCAAGTAGTTTATCCTTCAACTTTGTTCTAGTTCAGAATTTTATTGACTATTCTAGTTTTTTGGCCTTTCCATATTAACTTTAGAATGAATTTGTCAATATTCACAAAATAACTTGCTAGGGTTTTGGTTGAGATTGCATTGAATCTATATACCATATTGGGAAGAACTGACATTTTGAAAATATTGAGTTTTCCTATCCATGGACATGTGTATCTCTCTGTTTATTTGCTTTTTCCTTGATCTCTATTTTAACAGCCACTCTTGGTAGTGATCTGGTGACCAATGTCTATTCCTTGTATTATATGATTTGCCCCATAAAGACAATGTTTGAAAGTGTCATTTCCAGTTGCATGAATGATGGTACCTTTCTCAATTAAACATAAATAAGGATTATTTAGACAGGATTATTTAGATAGTCTAGAAGTGAAATATAAAGATGGCTTGTCCAGTTCACTGCAATGTAACATTTATTCTCCTCAACCCTGAAATGTTTAAAACTTGATTCTCTAACTATGTTTATGCCTCTTCAAATCTCATCAGTGTCATCAATTAAATTATTCAAGGTTTCAAGTTGTCTAAATTGGTATTCATTACAAACTAAGTGGCTTTTGTTGGGCTCTGTTTTGACACCTCAGAGCCTGATTCGGATTCTGTGTCTCCCTCTCTCTCTGCACCTCTCCTGCTCCTGATATGTGTGTATCTTTCTCTCAAAAATAAACATTAAAAAAATTAAAAACAAATAAATATTAAAATATATATGTGTGTGTGTATATATATATATGTGTATATATATATATGTATATATATATGTGTATATATATATATATGTGTGTGTATATATATATATATATATATATATATATATATATCTTTTACCTGATATTTCAGTGGATCTATTTTGCATTATTAACTGGTTGTATTTATATAATTTGTGTGCTGGTAGTTTGTTCACTTTTTTCCTAGGTAAGGTATGTTTACTGCTGAAGAATAAACATAGCATAACGTTACTATTCATTCCTTTATCTATGGGCATTTGGTTGTTTCCAGTTTCTTCTTATGAATAAAAACGATATCAATATTTTTGTACTTGACTTTTGTGTGGCTATCTGTCTTCAAACTTAGCTGCTTGGCAGGACAGCAAAGAATTAAATTATTGAGCTATTTGGTGACTGTAGAATATACAGGAAAGGTATACAAGAAACTGCAAATCTGTTTTCAAAGTTTTACTGTCTTATATACTTACAGACATAACTGAGAATAGAATCATAGTGCTTCCTTCTGGCCAATGTGGTATTTTTCACACTTTTAATTTTAACTATTGTACTGGGATTTAAGTGGTATAATATTTTGGTTTTATTTTGTTTCTTAATGACTAATGACAGTGAGCTCCTTTTCTGGCGATTACTGGACATTCATATATCTTTTTAGCTGATGTATCAATTCAAGAGTTTTGCTCAGTTTTATTGTGTTGTCTGCCTTTTTATCACTGATTTGTAGGACTTTTTAAGGTGTTGCTTATGACTCTTTTGTTGAATACATGGTGTTAATATTTTCTTCCAGTCTGTTTATATTAAATGCATATTACAACAACACAAGATATTTATTGTGAACAATCAAGTTTCTATATTTCTTCTAGTATTAATGATTTCTGGTTTCTATTACTTTATATGTAACTACCAATTTCTATATGTAAAAGACAGTAAATATAGTATCCTTTGCTTTCTTCTAGAATTTTTACATTTAGTCAAAATTTGGTTAGAATTTAGGTCTGTGATCAATGTCAAATTAATGTTTTCCAATGTTGTGAGGAATGGATAAAAAAAAAAAAAATTTTTTTTCTTACAGATACCCAGCTTTTCTACCACCATTTTTTTTAACTATGCTTCCTGAATTATTTTACCTTGATACCTTTGTTTAAAATCAATTAACTACATATCTGAAGGTCTATTTCTAAATTCTTTGTTCTATTCCATTAATCATTATGTCTATCCTTACACAAATGCTATACTGTTTTAACTATTATAAATTCATATAAATTCCTGAGATCAGGTCATAAAAATCCTCCAACTTTTTTAAGGGGCATTTTGGCTGTTTTGTGACTTCTTTGTTTCCATATAATAAATATAGTCATCAATTTCTACACAGATTTCTAGAATTTTGATAATGGTATTCAATACATAGGTCAATTTAAAGAAAATTGACATCTCAAGAGTTTTCACATTTACATAGGATTTCTCTAATGTTCCCTGAAACAGTTTCTACTTGTGCTAACATTTAAAAATATTTTGCTAATATTTATTTGTAAGCACCATATGTTTGAAATATATAATTGGTGTAATAAATAAAAATTTCCAATTCAGTTTTAGTATACAGAAATGCAATGGAATTTTCTATATTGACCTTTTATTTCCCTTCCTTATTGCATTCACTTAATTAGATCTTGTTTTTTTGGTAGATTTCTTCAGATTTTTAACATAAAGATGATGTCTTTGAAAATATTTTTACATTATGTTCTATTTGTTCTTTCTTTTTCTTTTTGTTGCACCTAGATTTCAATTGCAACATTAAAAACAATAAAGCACAGTAGAAATTCTAAACTTGTTCTTGCTTTTAAATAATGTATTCAAATTTTAATAGATACAGGGCTTTTCAACTGTTCTATTTCTCCTGTCTTCGTCTTTGTAAGTAGTGCCTTTCAATGGATTTTGCTATCTCAACTAACTTGTTAGAATGTACTAGTAGTACTACATTGTTTATAATAGGATTTTAATATAATTTTAATGACATTTAGACATGTGTTTCATTTTATTTTTCCCTAAGTGTAAATGAATGTTTCCTAACTTTGTTATTATTTTTGAGAACAACACACATTGGTTTTGTTAATATTCTTTTTTTCTTTCCTTTGATTTTAATTTTATTTCACTTTTATTATTTTCATTTTTCTCTTATTTTGATTTAAATTTGCTTTTATTTTGAATTGTTTAAAGTGAAAGCCTAGATCATTTATTTTAAACCTTTCTTATTTTTTACTATAAACTAATAAAGCTATAAATTTTTCTCTAACAATTTTTAGTAATATTATATATATTATGTTTAATATTATTATATTTGGTATATTTTCTAATTTTTTAAAAATAATTTTTGTTTAATTGCATGATTTACGTAAAGTAATATTGCATAACTTTTCATTATTTATGACTATTTCTGGGTAAATTTGATTTGTTTTCCAATTTAATTAACTTTTTTCTAAGGAACATAGCACAATTCCAATTTTATTTTTATTTTTAAGATTTAGTTTATGGTCCGGCATATTATCTATTTTCATCAGTATTTTATGTGTCCTTAAAAATTATATGTATTCTACAAATATTTGATAGTGTTCTAGAAATATCATTGAGATAGGTTGGATTATAGAATACGTCAAGTCTTCTATATCTTTAAAAAAGTTTTTTTTTTTTTTTTAAGTTTATTTTGGGAAAGAGACAATGCACATAGGATAGGGGCAGAGAGAGAGGGAAGAGAGAGAATCCCAAGCAAGCTCCACACCGTCAGTGCAGAGCCAATGTGGGGCTCAAACTCACGAACATGAAATCATGACCTGAGCCAAAACTAAGAGTCAGACACTTAACTGACTGACCACTCAGGTGCCCCTAAGTCTTCTATATCTTTACTGATTTTTTTGTGGTTTTGTTTTGTCTAATTACGGTCATGTATTGTTCACTAAAAGAAGACTATTCTTTTCCCCAACTTGACTGTGGATTTTTTATCACTTTACTTCAGCCAGTTTTTATTTTGTATGTTTCAAAGCTGTTATTTTGTGCATAAAGTTGCTGTTTATTATTCTCTCTTGATGAAATTTCTCTTTTATTGTAAACAATTTCTCTTTTTCTATGTTAAATCTCTACGTGCTGTGATCTGCATTGTCTATTTTGGTATTGCCACATCAGTATTTTTTGTGTTTAGAGTTAGCATGTTATGTCACTTTCCATTCTTTAACTTTCAAACTGTCTTTATATTTATAGTGCCTCTTTTATATAAAGAATACAGCTGCTCCCCCTGAAAGTAGAGTGGAGAGTGCCCTCATGGAAACATAGGTCTTATTCAGTGCTTCTTTAGAGTGTTATACCTTATGTAGTTGGTGAATGTTTTCAGTTGCTCTCCAATGTCTTCTAACAAGATTCCCCATAGCAGAGTTTATAATTTTTATATGTAAGTTATTAAGTCTAATACAAGTTACTTTGCCATTAGAAGCTCAAAAACGGGGGCGCCTAGGTTTCTCAGTCGGTTAAGCATGTGACTTCAGCTCAGGTCATGATCTCCTGGTTTGTGGGGATCAAGCCCCGTGTCGGGCTCTGTGCTGACAGCTCAGAGCCTGGAGCCTGCTTCTGATTCTGTGTCTCCCTCTCTCTCTGACCCTCCCCCGTTCATTCTCTGTCTCTCTCTGTCTCTCAAAAATAAATAAACGTTGGAACAAAATTTAAAAAAAGAAGTTCAAAAATGTTTTAGATTTTTGTTTTTGATTATTTATATACTCCATTTGGAATATTACTTATTAGTAGGCACATATATAGAATACAGAAAATCGTTTAAAGATATTTCAGGTACATGTTGATTACATACATATGTAAACTTTCTACTTTTAGTTTTATATTCCTTACAAGCAGATTTAATTATTAAAGTTTTATTAAGTGGTATGACATTCTCAGAAAAAGTTCTTTCTATATACAAAACATAATATTTATAAAATGCATTTCTGGGTTCTACAAATTTAGATTTGAAATTTTCTCAAATAATTAGCAATATATTTAATTTTCTCAGAAACCATTGAAAATAATTGTACATAAAGATATAAACATTATTGTTTTAATTCAAGCAGATAAATATATTAGTATGTAAATGTAAATTACAGACCAGTTTAGAAAACCATTTAGTAGTTTGTCAAAAAAATAAAACTTAAAAAAAAAGGGGGGGGGAGCAGGTGCCTGGGTGGCTTCGTTGGTCAAGAGTCAGACTTCTGCTCAGATCATGATCTCACTATTTGTGGGTTTGACCCTGTATCAGGCTCCATGCTGACATTGTAGAGCCTGCTTGGAATTCTCTCTCATTCCCTCTCTGTGTGCCCCTCCCCCACTTGTACTTTCTCTCTCTCTTTCTCTCTCAAAAAAAAGAAAAAAAAAACCTTAAAAAAATATAAAACTACCATATGACCCATCAATTCCACTTGTTGGCATGTAACTAAGAGCAATGAAAATATACATCACAAAGAAATGCATGTGCATGTTCACAGCAGCATTATTCATAATAGCCAGAAATTAGGAAAGGTATAAATATTCATCATCTAATGAGCAGATGTACACAATGTGGTATATTAATAAAATAGCATATTATTTATCATTGAAAAATAACCAACTACTGACACATACTACATCCTAGATGAATGTCAACTTTATGTTAAATCAAAGAATCCAGATGTAAGGGACAGTGCATTGCAGGATTCCACTTATATCATATAACCAAGAAAATTTATAGAGGCAGCACATAAGAGGGTACCTAGGGCACAGAATAGAGATTTACAGTAAATGGGCTTATGGAATATGATTGTTTTAGAATTGATTTATATTAATGGTTACACCACTCAAGATAGTTACTGTAAGTCACCTGAAATGAGTCAATGGAAATAGGTGAACTTTATGATACATAAAATACTTTTAGTTAAGCTGTTTAATAAGAAACAAGTGAAATAGAAACATAATGAAATAAAATACACTAATCAATATTGATTTGATGATAATAATCAAGTGTATTATTGAAACTTGAAAACACTGTGAAAAGGCAGATTTTGTATTTTCAAATAAGTTCAAATACATTTTCTGATGAGCAAAAAGGATAATGCTGAATATAGCGTATGACCTTCTGGATAAATAGGTGCGATAACCCAAACTATACCTTCCTCCCCTGAAGGAAAATTTAAAAGTTGCTAAGCCTACTGGGAAATTAAATAGCCTCATTTAGTTTTCATCTTTTTTTCTCTTTTCATGCCAAATCTCTAATGAAAGTGCTAAAGAGCAATGAAATGGCCAAAGGCAGGAAGCCAGAGAGAAAGAGAGGGGATAAAGAGCCAAATAGGCAACCTTTAAATAACTGAGTTGATTGATTGATCAACCCATTTAGACAATTATCTTAATAGCTCTGTTTGTTAAAAATTTTCTGGTGGGCTTGCCAGAGACTCCAAAATAGCTGTGATTCAGAAACAGTGTGAGTAGTGTTTAAGTGCAGAAGATGGGGAGTCAGACAATTTTGATTTAAATAGAGTCTCCATAAATTCTGATCTGTGCAACCTGTCCCAGGTACAGGTCCAATTCATACTGATGTATGGATTTAATGAGGTCATACATGTAAAAGACTTACCACATAACCCTGTGCATTGCATTTGCTCAATATACAATCATGGAGTTAATTAATATGGCATATTTTAGGGTATCATTCAAGAAGAAAGCAGAATAGACCACACGTATGGAATGTCAGTATAGTGACAGAAAGACTGTTGTTATTCAAAATAGTGTTCAGTTTGGAGGGGAAAAGTCTTATTTTTTTTTTCAACGTTTTTTATTAATTTTTGGGACAGAGAGAGACAGAGCATGAACGGGGGAGGGGCAGAGAGAGAGGGAGACACAGAATCGGAAACAGGCTCCAGGCTCCGAGCCATCAGCCCGGAGCCTGACGCGGGGCTCGAACTCACGGACCGCGAGATCGTGACCTGGCTGAAGTCGGAGCTTAACCGACTGCGCCACCCAGGCGCCCCGGGAAAAGTCTTATTGATTGACTACTTGGTCCATATAACTGACCAATAGAGCCCAAGTAATTGAATACATTTTCCTGTAAACCCAGGCTTTTCATTTGTTATGCTTAAAATAGTAACACATTACATAATATAGAATTACAGGATTAATGAACTAGTAATTGGGCAATAAACTCTTTCAAAAAGGAAAAGAATATGTACATATACACTTCTGTCATGTTTCTCCTTATCTTATAGGTCAAAATTATTCATTAAGTAACTGTTTATCTTCCAAATAGGTTAATGCTAGGGTCAGGTTTTGTGCTAAGGTACACAAATGAATACATTAGATAATCTGAAGACTATATGATTCCTTCTTTGCTAAATAAATGTATAGATAGAAATGGCAGGAATAAAGGAGGAATAAGAAGTGGAAACTTAGGTGGACAAGAAAAAGCTCCCTTTGGAATAGAGATCTTTAAGCTTTTTCTGATAATGGTCAGATAGGAAATATTTCAGGCTTTACACACCACAGAGTATCTGTCAGAACTATTCAATTCTGCTGTTGTATCATGAAAGCAGCTATAGACAGGATATTTTTTTAAAGAAAAAATGGATGTGGCAGTGTTCTAATAAATCATTATTAACAAAAATAGGCCTGATTTGGCCTAAGTGCCATCACTTGGTCACCTGTCTAGGGGAAGCTACTTGAAGGATAGATTAAGGGATGTGAGAGGCAATTAAGGTTGGAAAAATGATATGCGGTAGTCTCCCTCTATCCACAGTGGACACATTCCAACCCCCCTCCCCATGGGTGCTTGAAAGAACAGAGCACCACACCCTGTATAGATTATGTTTTTTTCCTATACATACATACATACATACATACATACATACCTATAATAACGTTTAATTTATAAATTTGGCACAATAAGAGATTAAGAATATTAATAAATAAAATAATTATAACAATATCCTGCAGTGGAAGCTATGTGAATGTGGTCTCTCAAAATATCTTATTGGGCTGTACTTATCCTTTTTGTGATGATGGGAGATGATAAAATGCGTACACGATGAGATAAAGTGAGGAGAAGGTCATAGGTATTGTGATGTAACATTAGGCTACTTCTGACCTTGACAAAATGTCAAAAGGGGGATCATCTGCGGCTGGACCTGGGTTTACCACAGGTAACTAAAATTGAAGATAAGGAGGGACTAGTGTAACTAAATAGCTTGAAATTTGAAAGTGTTCAAAGTTAATGAAAACGTTAAATACATTTAAGTACAGAAAAAAAATAATTGGATTGTATTTCAGAAAGACGACTGTTAGGGTGCCTGGGTGGCAGTTGAGCATCTAACTTCTGCTCAGGCCATTATCTCACAGTCCTGAGTTCCAGCCCTACGTCAGGCTCTGTACTGACAGCTCAGAGCCTGGAGCCTGCTTCAGATTCTTTGTCTATCTCTCTCCCTGCCCCTGCCCAGCTCACGCTGTCTCTCTCTCTCTCAGTCTCTCTTAAAAATAAATAAATAAGCTTAAAAAAGAGAGAGAGAGAAAGAGAGAGAGAATGGGGCACCTGGGTGGCTTAGTCAGTTAAGCCTCTGACTTCGGCTCAGGTCATGATCTCACGGTTTGTGAGTTCAAGCCCCGCTTCCGGCTCTGTGCTGACAGCTCAGAGCCTGGAGCCTCTTCAGATTCTGTGTCTCCCTCTCTCTCTGCCCCTCCCCTGCTCATGCTCTGTCTCTCTCTGTCTCAAAAATAAATAAAAAGATTAAAAAAAAAAAAAAAAAAGACAACCAGAGGAAAGGAGCAAGCACAAAGCAGTTTCTTAAAGTGAAAGTACACTCTCCAAGATGGAAGAACAGGCTGGTTCTGCTGGGTGGAACCAGCTGCTAGGTTGTTTTGGAATTGGATGTTATTGGGTCTCTGTGGGCTGGGAGGAGCTGTGATGTACAGCAGGGTAGTCCCTAATGGAGGCTGTTTCCAATCATTTGGGAGACTCCTCCCACATGTTGGGAGGGGGAGTTGTTGACCCTACCAGGGAACCTTCATGGGAGCCTTTTTCCATAGGGCAGGGCTGTACCCACAATGAAAATGTATTACAGTGAGTCTAGGCATTACCCTGGGCAGAGATGGAAGAGGAGAGTGCATGTTCCGTATCTGTTGCCCTTTAGTCTGTCAGTCCCAAGGTCTTGGAAGCCACTAGGTCAGGATGTTGTGCTCCAAGGCTTTTAATGTGTAGCTGATTTATTAGTGCCCTTGCCTCCAGCTCGTGTCTCTGTCATTCCCCTCTGTCAAGGACTTGGGACTCTACCTCAGAGTGATCCTCAGAGTCTCATGTCTAGCCCCTACCTAACATATATATTATAAACTATATATATTATTTACATATATAGTTAACCAACTCTTAAAACCTATGATTTAGTATATAGAAACCCATAACTTTCCTATTTAGTTCTTCTAATAGTGTCTGTTGCTTTAATCAGGTACAAGAATAATTTGAAGTTTTACCTAGTAAAATCTTGTAACTTTTCTTGCTGTTGTTATTATTGGTTTGTTTTTAAGCTTAGTAAGCTGCAAAATAACCCTTATCAAATAGGTGTTATCAAAAATGTAATACGAAATTAATCATTCTGAATCAGAATTTTATGAGCTGAATTGAACAGGTTAAATATTTCATTAATCTCTGGTGTTAATATTTCTCCCAGAAATTCATAATTCAAAATACCCAATATTCAGCTTGCCTTATGCTCCCTCATCAGTTAGGGATCATTTAATAATAATTTTAGCAATACATCTCAATTTATAAACATATAAAGGATGAAAAATCAAACAAAATTAGTTACCCTAATGATGAGGTTTTGGGGTGTTGGCAGGGGTTCAGAGCTAATAGACAAGAAAGAATTATTGAAGACATCTTTGGTGCAAAAAGGTGATTTTATTAAAGCACAGGGATAGGACCTGTGGGCAGAAAGAGCTGCAGTGGGGTTGTGCAGAGTGACTGCTTATATACTGTGGAGTTGGGGGCTGTAAAGTCAAGAGAGAGTTTCTTAAAGGGATTTCCATATGCTAAAGAGGATTTACAGATTACTGGGTGCCTAGCTATTGTCAAGCTAAGGTTGTTTTTCCCTCTAGCAAACTATTACCATTAAGATAGTCGGGAGTGCTTGAGATTAGGCTATTGATGGGATATTTGTTAACTGATGGAGACTCTTACCCATTTAAGCATTTTGTTTTATGTCCCTTCCTTTGTTCTTGGGCAGCCAGGAATGCCTGAGGAGTATCACATATCCCACCTGGGGATAGGGAGGTTGTGGGGTGTCAGCTTGCCTTATGCTCCCTCATCAGGAATGCTGGATGACATGTCACGGTGAATCAAGTGAAGGCTTTGTACCATGTATTAGCTTTAATGAGAAAACCAAAGCAAATATATGTCTCTATTTTTTTTTACTTTTAATAATATCTAGACCAGAGTGAAGAACACCTTTATTCTTTTCTGTGGTACAAAGACAATATCTTGGCCTACATTAGGTGCTAATAAGCTAATTAAGTATTATGTACCAGTTGTATTGACATGATAATGAGCCACACCTTACAAATAAGAAGACATCATATAGGAAGGAAATTCCCTTTAGGAAGGTTAAGGGCTCACATTAGCAGTGTCCAAAGAAATATAATCAAAGCCATATCAGTGATTTTTAATTTTCTAGTAACCACAATAAAAAAAAAAAACATTAAAATGAAACAGTATAATTAATACAAAATGATTAATGAGATATATTTTTTTTTAATGCTGCATCTTCAAACTCCGGGGTAGACTTAGCATGGGAAACAGAAAAATATCTCATTAAGTATTTTATATTGATTATATGCTGAAATCAGTTTGGATGTGTTAGGGTAAATAGAATACATTATTATTAAAAATTACATTCTGTGTTTCTTTGGCTTTTGTTTGTTTTCTTTTTGCTGTTTGCTTAGCTCCATTTCTTGTGCTCAACATCTGTGTGTGGCTAGTGATTAATGCATTGAACAGTCCATGCTTAAAGTCCAGCTCCCCAGCTTACTAGGTAAGTTAACTTGAGCAAATTGCATAAACTTTCAGTGACAGAAATCTCTTTTCTTGAGACTGAGCATAAATATGGTAACTTTGTCATTGAATGTACATGAACACAAAATATACTGTATATAACATGCTTATACTCAAAGGTGTCATCTAGTTTTCTAATTATTAGTGATACTGTCAGATTTATATACTATGATTCATACATGGAGAAATACAACTTCTGAAACATTCCATCTCTGATGTTTACTTGATGTGATGGTCAGTTCTGTATGTCATCTTAGCTAGACTATGATGCCCAGTTTCTTGGTGAAATACCAGTCTAGTGTTGCTGTGAAGGTGATACTATTAACATTTAAATAAGTAGACTTTGAGGAAAGCAGATTACCACCCATAGAGTAGGGGGTGCCTCGTCAACCAGTTAGAAGGCTTAATAAAAGACTGAAAGTCTTAGAAGTAACTCTGCCCCTGTATTGCTTTAGGGCTCCACCGCAGTACCAAATCTCACTGGATTTTCCAGTCAGCTGACTACCAGCCGGTCTGCCCTGCAGGTTTCACACTTGCCAGTTGACTTTCATATCAGACATTAACAGAAACTGTCCTAGGAAATCTGAGATTGTTACCTTACCTTTAATGTTTTGGTAAATACTCAGTCTTCAACATTTCTTTCCAGTTTAAATTTCTTCCATTCTTTAATCCTTCCGTTAGATTGCAATGAATGTTACCATCCTACGGTACTGAAGTAGGTTTCTGCTAAAAGGACTATCCTCACAATACAGTGTTTCTTTTACCCAACTCAGAATATCAACTTCCTTAATTATTCCAGTGCTTCAGTACCTACAGGTGGTAAAATTCATAGCCCCTGCTCATAGCATGAACAAAGCATGACTAACATTCCTGAGTCATATGCGTCCATCTCCTCATCATAATTGGCTTCAATACCTCAGCTCTGTTTGTAGTACCAGAGGAAAGATTGCACTGCCAAATTTAAATGAGGAAGACTTGTTCAAGACTATTGCCCACAGGGAAGAGAAAACAAAACTCAGTCTGAACTCGGTCCATTGAAACAAAGGGCAGGAGAGTTTTTTAGTTCTGGGATGAGCTACTGGAAAAGTACTGGAAGATATTAGGGGACAGGTTGACCAACAGGATGTAGCAAGCACAATAAGCTATTCCTGAGTTTGCAAATATTTTTGTCTGTGATTATGCCCTCTGTGTTTGCTAATTGGTGCTGCTCAGGGAAGTTAAACTCCTAAGATCTCACAAAGACTGCAAGAGAGGGGCACTATCTTCCTTGATGTTTACATTTCAAAGGATCGCCCCCAGGTCCTTTAGAAAGACAACCTGGTTTATAAAACTAGCAAGAGATCTTTATTTATTTTTAAAATTTTTATTTAAATTCTAGTTGGTCAACACAGTGCAATATTTGTTTCAGGTGTGCAATTTAGTGATTCAACACTTCCATATATCACCCTGTGCTCATCACAAGTGCCCTCCTTCACCCCCAGCACCTGTTTAACCCATCCTCCCTCTTACTTCCACCTGGTAAACATCAGTTTGTTCTGTATGGAGTTTTTAAAAGATTGATTTCTCAAAGATTCAGAGAAAGAATTTATAATTGTACATATTCTACATAAATACTCTTAAAAAAAAAAAAAAAAAGGAAGTCAGGGGATTAGAGACTGGCTGATACCGGTCTGAAGTGTAATCCTGCAAGGAAATCAGGATTCCAAACACATTCAGATGCCACAGTGGGATTGTGAAAGGGGGATGGGTGGAGAGAGCTATGGGGAATTGTGACTTCTGTGTGATCAGACCACCCCTCTTTGGATATACAGCCAACTGTGGTGGTTCTGGGCCAGAGATGCTATTTATCTTCATTAAAAGACAGAAGCAGGGTGAAGCATGGAGAAGAGCAAACCAAGGGTGAAACCACTGATCAATGTGGCAGTTTGCCTTTGACTGTATTTATCAGTGATGACCTTCCAAGAGTAATGGCTGCTGCTTCACTGCTTTCCAGATGTTTTGGACTCTTTGGGATGATGCTAATGTGGACCATTCTACTGGCTTCTTTGAAAGGTAGTCTTTAGTTCAGCAAGGTTCTAATAACACAATCTAGCACAATCCAAATATTGTCATTTGGCATCCGCACACACAAATTTAGACATTTTCACTTGGACAAAAAGGTGATGACAAAATCATTCTTGTACTTTAAATGATGCAACAATCCCTCATATAACCAAAACCACACTACTGCTCTTCCTAAAACTCAATATACAGTCACACTTGATGTTTATTATTGGGTGATGACTATTGGTTTTGTACCTTAGTCACACTTACCCTTTGGTTTATATAACTTACAGACTGAGATATATATCTAGCCACTATTAATACGTCTTATGATAAGGTAAAAAAAATGTAAGGTGAAAATAGAGGAGGAACTTTCATACAAACAAATATATAAAAGCATACAGACAGGGGCGCCTGGGTGGCTCAGTTGGTTAAGCCTCTGACTTTGGCTCAGGTCATGATCTCACGGTTTGTGAGTTCGAGCCCTGCATCGGGCTCTGTGCTGACAGCTCAGAGCCTGGAGCCTGCTTCGGATTCTGTGTCTCGCTCTCTCTCTGCCCCTCCCCTGCTCACGCTCTGTCTCTCTCTGTCTCAAAAATAAAACACTAAAAAAAAAATTTAAAAAAAAGCATACAGACATACAAACATACATATTTATGTCAAAGCAAAGATGAAATAATGATAAATACTATTTCTACAACTGCTCACATGGTCACAGAGGGTATGCAAAATTTCCTTCTTCCACTTCCATATTTATTTTGCTTTCAACTAGCATCTCAATTAGTTGTGGTTCTTCCCTAATGAGTGATACTAAATTTTATTCCTGAAGAATCTGTGTTATTAGGAGCTGTGCCTGTTTCGGGGTTTTGTAATGTTTCCTTAAGTTTTAACAAAGTATATGAGAGTATTGAGCACCACCTGAAATCTCAAACATATGCCTCCTTGCCCCAATTTTGTAGTAGCAACCAAATTTTCCCTTGATAATTGGCATCAGTCACTCCCACCAGTACAGCAAAGCACTTTTTTTTCTTTTTTTAGCTATTTGGTTTTTTTAAATTTTTTTTTAATGTTTATTTATTTTTGAGAGAGGAACAGAGCACAAGTGGGGGAGGGACAGAGAGAGAGGGAGACACAGAATCCAAAGCAGGCTCCAGGCTCTGAGCTGTCAGCCTAGAGCCTGACATGGGGCTGAAAACCATGAACCATGAGATCATGACCTGAACCAAAGTCGGATGCTTAACCAACTGAGCTACCCAGGCACCCCACCCCTTTTTTTAAGCTATTTGTTGAATGGCATAAATTAAAGTAGCCAAGTGACCACCTCATCTTTGACTTTATTGGGTCCATTGTTGTGGCCCCTGATGACAGACAGTATTCCTCACTTTGACATGAGGTTCTCTAGAATAGCAAAACCTAACATCAATGGGAGGAGAAGGAAATTTTTGTTAGTGGATCATTAGAGACAATAATAAGAAAAACTCCCTTTTCCACCTCTTGATTTCTAGATGCATAAATTCTAGTACTGGAAGAAACAGCATGTTATACCAGTCACTAATTCAGAGTATACAGTGCTTCCTGGAGATCAATATACCAACATTGCAGTGTGCCACATAGTTTATAATGTAATTTACTATTAAAAGGACATTCTAACATTCTGTCAGGCTAGCTACTTCAGAATGACAGTGTGCAAGGGTCAACCGTAAAATCCATGAGAATGAGCCAAATGCCATACTTCATTGCTTTAAAATTATTTCCCTTAATAGAAGTGTTGTGTGAAATACTGTGATAGTGAACAAGTACTTAATGTCTTCTCATGGTGATAGGGAAGGGAGTATTGCAGGCAGGAAATGAAATAGGTAAGCAGATCAAGTATCCATTCTAGAGAGAAAAAAAACATTGTTTCTTTCTTTAGGAAGTTTACAGATATACTCACTCTGTCTCTGGAGAGTGATCTGGTTATTGAGGTATGGTGCTCTATCAAGGTCCCGTTGTTTGTCTCTGTTATTGGTAGGCTGGGGAAAATAGTAATTAGTATAAGCAGATCAGCCTGAATGTTTCAAGGTCCATCTTCCTGACATAATGCATAATAAGTTTCAAAGCCACATCTCTGCTTCCACAGACACATTGTTACTGTGTTATTTGAGAAAGAACAGGGGTGACTGGCTAGGGAGGGAGACTGGCTTATCTCCACAGAATGGGTCATCTTGTCTAGCTAATTACTAAAATTTTTCTCTTCTGTTTCCTATTAAGCTTTTACAGTACAAAGACCTAAATTATTTAACAAATAAATACCTAAGAAAATACCTAAATTACTTAACTAGATGAAGTGATTCTCTGAGGCCATTCAGAGATGTCAGTTCACATACCACCTCCTAGTCCTTCTTGTTACCACGTTTCTTTTTAAATTATTCTTTGTTTTTCTCTTTAAATTATTCTAAGGTGCTGCCCATATAGCCAAACCATTAGACATCGTCTATCAGTAGTATGAATGCATATCTCAGTCTTCCCAGCTTCCAGGAGAAATGAACAGCCAGATATTCAGCCCTCTGAGAGGATTCCTCCTCCTATTTTTAGGGCTACCCCAGAGTGAGGATGTAATCCTAGAGCTATTTGTTTTTTGTTGTCAGTAAAATATGCAGAACTATATATTTAAAACAACCCTAAACAATCCTCTGGTCGTAATAATCTCAGGAGGGTACTGGCATGGAATGAGAGATGGGAATTAATGGACAAGAAGAAAGAAGTGTATATTCTTAACTACTTGTTCCTTCAAGAAATGCCTAAGCCTTATGTACCACTTCTGTTTGATGATAGAATACTAATGCCAACCTTATGACTTTAGAGGCTAAGAGAAGGTCCAGTTCATGATATGGCCCAAAGTCACACATTATATTTGTATTATGTATGGTTCAGTAGCAAGTGTGATGTTGTGTCTCAGAAAGCTACTCTTTATTTGCTAAGTATGTTGTATATTTTCTCCACAACCCTAAAGATCTATGCTGGATTCACTCACAGTGATCTACTAAATGCTCCATACATAAACTTACCTGACTCATACATTTCAGGAACCATTGTGTCTTCTTAGTCATATGGTCCAAGTGGCAGAGTAGCTTGCATGATATCACCGACCGGATGCAGATTTTTTTTTTTTTTTTTTTTTTTGCTCTGCACTCCACCAAAAACTGGCAGCCTTTCAATACAGTAGATGTAAACTCCAAAAACAAACAAACAAAAAAAACCAAAAAACAACAAAAAATTAAAAAGCCCCCTAGGAGACTTGCCTCTTTTTCAGTGGTGATGGGTACCAGAGGCAGCAATGTGTCTCCCTTTAACATAGTGTCTTAACATGCCACAGACTACTGCATACACAGAAATTTTATAGAGGAGGGGGGCTCCTGAATTTTTATGAGATTTATTTTCTATTTTATAGCACTTAGGAGTTTTATCAGTAAGAAGAATAGTTTTGAATTCTAGATTACCAGCTCTAATTAATGTAATAGTATTGATTAATGGAATAAATTAATGTAATTAATGAAACTAATACAATGATTTCATGGACTAGCCTCATATCCTCTGTGACTGAGAGGCCATTGAGTTCCTACCAAATATACTATGAATGAAGACCAGAGAGTATATATAAATCCGAGGTAAGACAGTGAGGTTTATAGTTGGCCCTGCCACTTAATAAACTTCCTTTGGTAATCTTTGCTAGCAAGTTTAGATCACTAACTACACATCAGATATCTCCCCCCGCCCCCACCACCCAGTAAATGCAGAACCAAAGACTTGGTGTCCCTACTTTCTTAAATATATGAAAATACATTGCGATCATACACTTGCCATCTGTTTTTGATTTTCACTGAAAGCATGGGAACAGGGAAAGGTTTGTAAGAATAGGGTATAATTAGTTTATACTCTATTTCCTCATTATGTTGGCTGAGTGCAGACAAGAAGGAGGGTCAAAGGGACCAACAACGGACTTCTTAATCATAGAGGGATTGTAGACAAGCTACAAAGAGACTTTTTTATACTTTTGGTCTATATTTTGCATAAGACTAATACACTTAGCGATAATCCTCTTGCTCATCATCATCATCACATGGCATCCGATTATGCAGACCAAGGAAACATTACTGAAATAAAATGACATGATTGATGCAGGTTTCCTTAGCTTCTTCTACAACAGCTAAATTTAAATTATTGCCACATTCATTGAGGTATAGGACATAGTCAAGTAAATTTTAAAAGAAAAAGAAAAGAAAACATGCTCCTTTGGAAATTTTAAATAATATACATTTAACGTGGATGCTGCATCTTTATTTAATCATTTCTTTCTTTTTTAAAATAGTTTATTTAATTTTTTTAATATTTATTTTGTTTTTGAGAGAGAGAGACAGAATGTCAGTGGGGTAGGGGCAGAGAGAGAGGGAGACACATAATCCAACGCAGGCTCCAGGATCTGAGCTTTCAGCACAGAGCCCAACACGGGACTCAAACTCATAAACCGCGAGATCATGACCTGAGCTGAAGTCCGACGCTTAACCAACTGAGCCACCCAGACACCTCTTAATCATTTATTTCTTCATGAAATCAGTATCAGTGAGTGAATAGGAGGTTATCAGACCATATCGCAAGATGTGAGAATATAGTTGTATGTGTTCTATACAGTACTCTACCATTGGTGCTATAGCAGTGAACAAAATAGCTTACTTATTTTTATAGAGTCTAAAAGACTCTTTTATTTCATTCTTAGAGATGGGCCTTGCAAGATGAAATAATTTTTTTTTCTTACGTTGAAGGGAATGTTTCAACGCTCCCTAATTGATGCCTGTAAAATTTTATCCATGGGGTGTGAGGATCCTGCAGAGAAGGAATTTACTTCCACCCCAAATTAGGTTCAGATGTCTGAAATACACAGATGCTTCCACACATGCACACATACCAAGGGGTCATGAAAAGCTTAATCTGTCATCAATATTTACATAATGAGGCTTTCTGAGGAAAGCAAGGTGCCTCCACAGCAAGTCTGAAAATGGTTCAAGATGAGAGGAGACTTGCTTATGGAGCTTATGGTGGGTTAGGGATGAGTCTCTGGTGAGATCTGTATGTGGCACCAAAGGAGGGAGAATCTGGACTTTCATAGCAGCTTGTTCATCTGTGCAACAGAAAGAGAATAGAAAGGATGAGACTTAATAGCTATCAGCAATCAAGCACCAAAAATTGGAGACAAACTCTTTATCACATGTGGTGAGCCACTGAATCATTATAGATTCATCTTTATCTCCCATTTCCTGAAGCACATCACGTATGTCTTAAACTTTCCAATGTATTTGCCACTTGTTGCTCATACACTGGAGTTAACAATATATCATCCAGACCAAGGTAATGCTTATAAAATGTTCATATGATCTCTCTATGTCCCTTTCAACTCTATGACAGAGGGTAGGAGATTTAACACAGCCCTGGGGCAGGCCTAGATATGTAGAGTGTTCTCTATCTCACTTAAAATTTTAGTTCTCTGGTCCTCACTCATTATAAAGCTAGAAAATAAGGCATTTGACTGATCAAAGACTGCATATATTTTACCAGAGGCCCTATTAGTCTGCTTTATCAAATACACCCAGATGCACAACATTTGAACTTGAGGTGTCTACTTGGTTGAGTTTGTGGCAGTCTACTATCAACTTCTAGTGTATGTCTAGATTTTTAGGGCTAGAGTGATAAATTACATAGAGAACTGAGGGGACCACTAACTCAATATCTTAGGCTACGAAGATTGGTACAACTCTCTACCAGATCTCCAGGATGTGATCTTTTTATTATATATATATATATATATATATATATATATATATATATATATATAGTTTTTTTCCTTTAATGGTTATGAAAGGAATCAGTTCAGATTCTTCCACTTGGCTGGTCCTACAATCATAGTCCTCAAACCATTGCTTCTGGAAACAGTGTGCGTTGCACTGGTTGGGGGAGGGGGAGAAGGATGGAGGTAGAGAATTGTATCATCTGTTAAGAATATTAATTCTAATAATATATTCTGGAGTTTGTAAGTGAAATGACTTGATCTAGGAATTTGTTTATTACATGATCACATTATATTCCTATTTCTATAGTGGTCATGACCATATTTTGAGTTGAATCACTCTGGAAATGTCTGGATATTCACCCTTGCCAAGTATATTGTTTACCCAAGTAAATGACTCTAGATGTTTTTGTGATTAATGTGTTATTTCAGGTTGTTCCTTCTGAAGTCTTGATTTTTCCTTTAGTCAGTAGGTTCCAGTTTGAATATGAACTAAAGTCCAGAGATAGATAAAGGACTATTATATTCTCCTTTGATTGCTTTTGATTCTATTTCCATAACTCTCTGAAGTTCAAGTCAACTTGGCTGCCACTCTAACTTTTGCCATGTGTTTTGTAATTGTATCTGCCTTATTTCTGATGGGTAAGCACTACTTTTTATGTTCATTTCAAAATCCTATTATCCACTTTGATATAAAGGGTATTGTATTTATACAACATCTCCTACCACCAGCCCTAGTCTGGCAGAGAAAAGCCACCAAGTGATGGTCTCAGTGATAACTGTGTCAGCCACATCATATTTAATTTTTTTTTTATTGATAAGCAGTGGTTTCAAGCTATTCCACAGAACACAATGTAAGATACTATGTCCTACTTTTAGATATTTTTTTCTTTTTCCACCATCTACCATGGTCATTCTGAAATTTCTATTCTACTTCTCTACAGTAGCCCATTACATCATTCAAGGTTCCAAGAGACATCCTGGTGGCAATTAATACCATCTCCTTGGTTTCTTGCCAGCATGTTAAATTATGTGTCCTAGAAATATGTTTACATATGAATAACATCTTTGTTATCCAAATTTATGCCTTACTTGATCCAGTGATTTAATCTAGTAATTTGGTCCCATAATTCTCTCCTAGCACACTCTAGGTATAATTTCCTTCTTCTTTCAGGAGGCATACCATTTTTGCTGGTAGGACATTGTGTAACTAATCTATTTATGGGTCTAGAGAGAAGAAAAGAAGGTGAATGTCAATATTGAGTGGAGTCAATGTCATCTGGAGAGATCTTTGAATAATTTTGAGTAAAGAGAACACTAAACTTTAGAAGGAAAGCATGAAACACGTCCGAGGGCCCAATAGATTCAGGGAAACCTGGAAGTTCAGTATTTTTGTGTATGACTCAAGAGTGCCTGCTTGCTAAGTCTCTGTCTTACTGTTTCGAAATCACGGCTGTGATCTTGGAGTAGCAGCATTGTAAGGTTTGAAAATTTGACATTATAAGTAGTTCTATTACCCTTATAATTAAACCCTGATACTAATCCTTATCTTTTACTATTCTTCAGTAACATGGAATTAGAAGCTTTTTACATGCTCCCAAGAGACTATCTGGTGTTCATATTTAGTCTTAAATTTCAGATGATGTCTCTGCAGAATCTTAAGGGGAAAAAAAGGCAGACATAGCATTAGCTAGAATAAGTAAAAGTGGAGGTACTTAGGACAACAGTAATATAATTTCACTCTCAGCAGTAATAAAAATGTGCAAACATAAGAAGTAGATGACCTACATTATAGATATGTACACACGTATGTATATGTGTATGTATAAATGTGTGTGTGTGCATACACACACACATATATAATATACATTCACATATACTGAATCATGCTTTTCAATCAGAGGTTGCATATGAAAAGAAAATCTAATCTTTTAAAGTAGCACAGGGATCAAGTCACATAGATCCATGGAAAAAATATGTAATCCTAGTATATTGTGGGACTTTACAGTGAAAATGTACACAAATATTTCAATAAATATTTGGTAATTATTTCTCAATGATTGGAATAAACTAAAAAGCTTGATGATAATTGATGTTGTAATTAAGTTTTCTAAGCTAACGTTAAGATCTTGTCAGTTTCATAATATAAAATTACAGTTAAGTTCAATTTGACCAAATTTAAGAGAGGGAACAAAGAAAGAAAACAATGGATAGAGGGATATGTAGTTCATACATTTATTCTATGTAGTGGGAGTCCATGAAGCATCATTTAAAGTAGATGAAGTAAGAAATCTATATTTAATTACTTAAAGCTGAACAAAAGTAAATGAATGACTTAATATTGGAAGTATAGGTGAGGATTGTATCAATAAAAAAAATCCTCTTTTTGCTAGCAGGCAATTCATTAATTTTATAAAATAGTAAATAGCAAATTAAAAATGAGCATTACAAATATGGTAGTTTCCTCTATTTATATATCTTGAAGTATGATGTTTAAAAATTATTCTTTTTGAAGTTTACTTACTTTGAGAGAGAGAGAGAAGGGGGAGAGTGAGTGGGGAGGAGCAGAGAGAGAAAAAGAGAGAGAGAATACCAAGCAGGCTCTGCACTCACAGTGTAGAGCCCCACATGGGACTTGATCTCACGAACCATGAGATCATGCCTGAGCCAACGTCAAGAGTCAGACACTTAATCGACTGAGCCACCCAGGTGCCCCAATGTTTAGAAATTATTGCTTCTAGAAATGAGACTAGAGTTGGCAATGCTATTTTTTTGGTAAGAAACTCACTATACTACATGATTATTTACAATGTTTATAGAATATTTATATACAAGGGAAAGGATTGTAATACCTATCAAAAATTATAAAAATTGCCACAAACTTTGATACACAATTGAGAATTTGTCATAAGAAAATCATTCAGCCTAATAAAAAAGCCATATATATATGTGTATATAAATATATATATATATATATATATACACATATATATATATACAATTTTTGATTGCTGAGTATATATAGTATTAAAGTGAGGAAACAACCAATAATGAAGGGATAATATGTGTAAATATTAAAATAAACTATTAAAAAGACTGAAGGAATCTATGGTTATATAGCGTATTGAAGGAATATATAAATGTATATACTCCATTGTATTTATACATTTAGAAATAATAAAAAACAAACACAGCTATTTAAGATAAGATGGTAGTTAATGGTGTTCTTATATTGTTATGTTTTATATAGTTTTTTGGCTTTCTTAAACTTGTAAGGAAGAAAGACCCTAAAGGGAAGAGACTATAATGACAGATTCAGGTTGGGAAATATAATAAGGATGACAATCTAAAGGTCAAGTTGGGGAACCTGCTTAGAGCAAAGAATCAGAATTACTTAGAGGGAAAAGGTAGAAAGACATTGCCCAAATATTGCAAGATTTGGTCATAATGAGGGATAATCAAGCCATTATATATCCTCAAGTTTATGTCAATTACCAGGTAGAGAAGGTAAAGAAGCAGAGTAACACCCTCAGAGACAAGAAACGGCTCTCTGTAAAAGCAGTGGCCCCACTAATACGGGATCCATTTTAGGTAGGACCACAGATTCCTGAGAGTAACAGTAACTTTCACTCCACCAGAAAAACCAGGTGCCCTGGTGGCTGGGGGAGCGAGGGGAGCATCTCTGGGGGCTAGGTGAAGTGCATGTTGACCTAACCTGCATCAATAGCTAAGGAAGCTCATGAATGAATTGTGATCCTGTAGTAATGTAGTTGCTGATATGCTGATATAGCTATGGCTTGTGCTATACCCATTATTTTGTTACTTTTGCACTGGATATATAGGCAAATAGTTTTAAAAAGTAAAAGAAAAATAGTAAAAACAAAACCCATAGTTGCATACACACATCCAGCAGGGATAAGAAATTTCAGATCATTATAGAAGAGGGACATAGTAGTGGTAGAATATAGTAAACCAAATTACCCACTTCCCTCCTCTAAATCTGAAATAAAGGGAAGAATTTGATCTTTCTCACACAGAAAGCAAAATAGGACAGTTATTTGCATATTCCCTGGTGAAATCAGCCTTTTTCTCCACCAATGCCCTGTTGCAGAAAGACCCCTTTTCCCCACACACATAGCACTTAAACATTTTTCTTTTCCTGTCATTTTGTATAATTGTGGATGTCTATAATGAGGTAAGGACTGACCCAGCGTGCTTGGCATTAGAATTATTTCTGAAATTTACTTTTATTTTGTTAAACTTAGCTCTTTTTAACACCCAGGGACCTGATCAAACTGAAACAATTTGCCTTATTTTGAAGAAAGGGAGAAAAATGATCAGAATTAGCTGAAAATAAGGTTGTGTTTTTATTAAGCCGAAAGGTGATAATTAGAACATCAGTAGACAACACATTAACACAGAAATACAAATAACCTTGAGTATGAGTATAAAAGCATAATATTTCCATCTCTAGTAATGTCTGCGTTTCAGAGATAGCAATAGTCAGGCTTTAAAATTCTCAAACGCTTCACTCCACCTCTGGGGACTGTCAACTGGTTGGTGATAAACGTGGCTTGATTCAAGCAGGGTTGTGGTACTATTTTTGTAAAATGAATTAACTCTTTATACTCAAAACATACAAGACTTATTTTATTTACTCTTTATAAGAAACTAAAATTCATAATCGATAGTGCACATTTTCAAGGAAAGAAAATTTTATGGTTCGTAATGAATATTGCTATCAATTTAAAGCCTTGACATCTCTTTCTCTAAATATTACCTTTATTAAGTTTCGGCTACACACTACTCCAGGCATTTTCACAGATCCTGGCTGTCTATCTGTTTTGGCTTATCTTCTATCTGCTGCATAGATGATAGATCTGCTGGACATATGATAGATGCAAAACACCCAACCATCGCACTTCTGCCAATTAGCAACTTATTAACATTTTCAGTTGTATCCAACAATGAGGAGCCTCTCCCTAAATAAGTCTGTTATCATACCATTCTCTTTCAGATACAAGTTCTGCTTTTCCTTCCACTTTCTCATGCCAAAGTGTAATTTAAAAGAGAGAGCTCTCATAATTCTGTGTCTTTACAATGCTTGCTAAGTCAACTCTTAAACAAACTAAAACCAGACAGAATTTTAAAAACCATTTTATCCTGTACAATATGAATGAAGTGAAATATGGACTTCAAGAATTAAACAGGGGTGCCTGGGTGGCTCAGTCGGTTAAGCGTCTGACTTGGGCTCAGGTCATAATCTCACAGCTCTTGAGTTCCAGGAGCCTGCTTCAAATTCTGTGCCTCCCTCTCTCTCTGCCCCTCCCCTGCTCATGCTCTCTCTCTCTCAAAAATAAATAAACAATAAAACATATTTTTAAAAATGAGCTAAATTTATTTACAAAAAACCCCAAGAATCCTGAAAATGATTATTTCAAGGCACTTGAGATAGGGACTCGTGATTACCATTTATAAGGTCAAGAAGTAAAAACACAGCATGACAAAAGACCACCTGCAGAGCAGGAATCTTTAAGTTGTGATCAACCATCTTTTACTTAGAAATATACAGTAAGTCCTTTACCACAAATTGCCTAAAACAGGTTACTGGGCCACATGCAGCCAGAATTTAAAAGAAGAAATCCTGTCAAAATAATCACTTTTCCTTAAGACACAGTGACAGATTTAAATGATCAAAGAAATCGCAGGACACATAATCTATCTTAAGTTTAGAAGGGCTCCTGATTCTGCCCTGCAAACCATAACATTAAGCACCGTGGAAATATATGACCTTGACTACAGAATTATTGAGGGGCTGAACAACTAGTTCTTCGTTTTTAGTGGATTATGTCAACTGAGTAAGGGGAATAAAAGATGCCTTTAGTGATTGCTTCTTGACTCAGTGATATTTATTACTGCCATCCATCACCTAGATTGATACTTTCTTTCAGAAAAAAATGTCCTTATTGCTTGCTTGGGACCCTGGGAACAGGCAACTGCCCAATCTGCCATTTACCATTTCATCTTTGTCCCCCATATCTCATTCGAACCACATACATATAATTCTCTTTCCTTTGATGACTACTCTCATTTCCATTATTTACCCTCTTTTAAATTGTAAGTAAAGAACATAAGGAAATGTTATTCATTAACTTCTTTGATGTGCTACAATGTCACATTGTACAGTTTGCAAATGATGAATGAGATAATGCAATTGATTTTCAAATATCTCTGTTCTTAAGACATATATAAATTATATTTATAATTCTGCTTTGGAAGACTCCTCCTCAGGAGTTACTGATTCATTGAGTGTGAGTTGGATCCTGGGATTTCATATTTCCTACTAGTGCCCTACAACTGGGTATGTTTAGTTAACACCAAGTTAAATAATACAGTATAACATAACATGCCCTTCAGATTTTCAAATCAGAATGCAAAGATAGGATACAAGATTAGCAGTTAATGCTTTACTGATTGCTTTCACTGAAGTAGTTGAAATTCTTTTTATAATTGATTTATACTCTGCATTCGGGGTGTTATTAGTAAGGCAGAACTTTAAGGAATGTTTACAAATGAGCACTATATCATCAAAAGTTACATATTTTTAAAAATCTTTTTTTATGATTGATGGATTCTTTTTTTATTTTATTTTAAAGTTTATTCTTAGGGGCACCTGGGTGGCTCATTTGGTTGAGCGTTCCAAGTCTTGATTTCAGCTTAAGACATGATCCCACGGTCGGTGGGATCAAGCCCCGCTTTGGCTCCGCAGTGAGTGTGGAACCTGCTTGGGATTCTCTCTCCCTGTCTCTCTCTCTCTGCCCCTCCCCCTGCTAGTGCTCTCCTGCTTGTGTGCACTTGCTCTCTCTTCCAAAATCAATAAACCTAATAAAAAAGTTTATTCTTAAATGTACAACAGGCTCTAAGACACTTCATTCTAGCTTTAGGGGGCAACAGATGCTGTGACGGAATCCAGATGTTTACGCAGGAATGGACTTAAGGATCACCATTGCCTCAGGCACAAGGAACAGCTTACTTTTTGCCAAATATCTTAAATCCCCCTGTAGCCAGGGGGCCCTTCTCCTGGCCTTTGCTTTTAGCTCCTCGAGTTTCTTCTGCTCCTCTTTCTGTTTCTGTTTGAATGCCTCCCTCTTGGGCTGCGTCAGGGGCTTCTTCTTGCCACCTCTTGGCCAGACATAGCACCTGCCACCCCTTCTCCAGACCCAGCTACTGGAAGCAGAGCCATTAAAAAACCTTAATATAGCATTTAAAGGGCTGGTATTAGTTACATTCTGATATAAAATGAGAGCTCCAGTCTTAGATTTATCTATTACAGAGTTCTTTAATAAATGACTTAAAGGCTATTTCAAGGTTACCAATAAAGTATACACAGAGAAAGACTCAGTTCTGGGTAAAATATTGCTGCTTAGTATTTTTGTCTTTAGGGAGTTCTCAAAAACATGTTAAACAATCCATTTATGTAAGCTCTTAATAGTTCTTACCGAGTTTCAGAAATAGAGGAGAAATAGATAATAGATTGTCTATATATACTAGATAAGGAAAGTTAGTGGAAAACAAAACCTTGGATTGACCTCACGCTGGGAGATTTTGTCCAAGTTCCCCCTATAGCAAGAGTGCAAGAGACTAATTAGTGGGGAAGATTATAATCTGTGCTCATCTTAAAGTTACACAAAACTGGAATCATTCTGTATTTTAGAGGACTGTTCCTCCTTCATACTGTCTTCCTTCCTTTACTTCCTATACTACCTTTTTCTGGCAAGGATTGAAAGTGAGAACTATGTCTCTAACCTCCTCAGAATCTCCAATGGCTACATGCTGCTGACACAATAAAATTTAAACTATTTTTCATTGAATGATCATGGCATGGCCTCTGCCTATATGTGAAAGCTTCTCAGCTCTTTCCTAACTCAAATGTTATGTTTCAGTAATACTAAACTACTTATAATTCCCAGACATGCCAGAGTTTCATAAACTTATGCCTATATAAATACTGTCTAGGATCCTTTTTCAGTATTTGTCCTCAGGCATATATTTGGTCATCATTAAGGTGTCATGTCTATTTTAATTTCTAAATCTTCTACATGCACATCTCATACATACATATTACCAACTATATTAAATTTAACTTTACATATAATATCAACATTTACTTGTATTCATTCTTAGATAATCTATGAATGCATCATGATTCTTCATTAAAAACAATGTTATAATTGGTAATTAAGGTATTGGATTCATCTTAGAATGCTACAGCTGAACATGATCTTAGATTCATTTTAACATAGTTTCTTTCCATTACACACAGGGAGTATAAATACATTGCCTCCGGTTACTTTGGGAATAAACCTCAGAGCTAAACTCTTTGAGGAGTTCGTGTGTCTTGAGTTAGTTTTCCTCTAAGATCTTTACAGGTCCTAAAATGTTAGGAAAACAGAATGATTAAATCTTAATGCAAAATCATCTATGAGAAAACTCAGCTTAACCTTCTGACCAAAAACAGGCAAAAGTTGAAACATTCTGCTCTCATTCATGTTTTATCTGATTTTAATGAAAAGCTATTAAATGTTTTAGAAAACTGTTCTAATGTAAGGGTTGTTTGTATCTTTAAAAAAAAATCCATCGTTGTCCCAGTTGTCAAAAATCCCAAACAAACAAACAAATTAAAAAAACCTCAAATTCAATGGAGAATATAAGTCAGTGAAAAATGGAGCTAGAATCTAATGTCACAATTGTATGCATTGTATAATTACCAGCTTGGGCAACATACTTGTAAAAAAATTGTACAAAAAGCAAAGTCTAAGTTCATGTGACTCAGGGTCTATTGATTATTTCATATCCTGCAGGAATGAGAATAACAAGTCTCTAGAGTTCAAGATGTCAAACAAGAAACTTTTACTCCAAGCTGAGTATTTCTGCATATACAGTACGAACATATTTGAAATCCCTTTAAACATAATTTGTTAATAAAATCTGTGATGGATTTCATCCTTGTTAGATCTCATTAAACAACAGAATCTGACTCTGATCATCAGATTTGTGATAACAAACTTGTATCTTAAGATACTATGTTCATTCTATGTTAACTTTTATTAAATCTGTTTCTGTGGATGTGATACTGGCATAACCTCTGAGATCCCTGTACCCTCATCTTTGGTAGATAATATACATTTATACTTCTGGGGTTATTTCTTGTAAAGAGCTGTGAAAGATCTAATATTTTACCTTATTTCATTATTTAGTTACCTCATGATCTAAAAAGCTTCTTTCTTTTAATTTTTAAAAATATGTTTATTATTTATCTGAAAGACAGACACAGAGAGAGAGAGAGAAAAAGAGAGAGAAGCAGGGGAGGGGCAGAGACAGAGGGAGACACGGAATCGGAAGCAGGCTCCAGGCTATGAGCTGTTTGCATAGAACCTAACGTGGGGCTCAAACCCATAAACTGTGAGATCGTGACCTGAGCCAAAGTCAGATACTCAATCAACTGAGTCACTCCGGCACCCCTAAGGAGATTCTGAAGACCCTTAATATTAAAATATTAATATTATTATCCAAAACATGGGAGAAATTCCCTAGAAGCATCTTATTTTATAGGTGCTAGTGGAATACAAGAGATTCCCTGGTCAGAGGTAGGATGTTCGTATTTACAGCACAGCTGCCCCAGGGCTATGTTGTTTTTCCTGCCCCCACCCCCAAGTTCCATGGAATAATACAAAGCAGCACTAATGGATGCTGCCCATGCAGAGAGTTTGCATCACAGGTAAGGAAACCCTAGATGTAGGGAACCTAAATCAGCTTTATTCCAGATGGAGATGCTATATTCATTAGACTGGACAGTAAAGAAATCAGTACTCTACCCCGGAGGGAGTCAACAACACTACTTTTTGAAGTTGTTTACTATACAGAACTCCTGGAAAAGACAGTCCAGAACTAATAACCTTCCAAAACAGTAAGTGCTAGGCCCAGATGGCTTCACTGGAAATTATGTCACTTAAGGAAAGTGTTATAGCAATTCTCTACAACCTCATCCAGAGGATGGAAGCAGAGAGAATAGTTTCTAACACAACCTACAAGACCAGAATTGCCCTAATATCATAATTACCCTAATTACAAGAGCAGAAAACTACACACTAGTATCTCTCATGAACATAGAAGCAAAAATCCTTGACAAAATATTAGCAAATAGAATCCAGCAATGTGTAAAAAGAATTATATACCACAACCAGTGGAATTTATCTTAGGTATGAATGGCTGTTTCAACATTTGAAAATCAATTAAGATACTCCATCACCTAAACAGCCTAAAAAAATAAAGATCCACATAATTATATCAGTAGATGCAGAAAAAGCATTAGACAATATGCAACACCCATTTATGATAAAAACTCTCAGTAAACTAGGGTTAAAGGTGAACTTCCTCAGCTTGACAGTGAATATCATCAAAAAGCCTACAGCTAACATCATACTTTGAATTTATATGGTGATAAATTCAAAACCTTTCCACCAATATCAGGTATAAAACAAAAAAAGTCCCCTCTCATCATTCCTTTTCTATTTTTTTAAATATTTTATTTTATTTTTCAGAGAAAGAAAGAGACAGAGGATGAGTGGGGGAGAGGCAGAGAGAGGGAGACACAGAATGTGAAGCAGGTCCAGAGTTGTCAGCGCAGAGTCTGACATGGGGCTTGAACCCACAAGCTGTGAGATCATGACCTGAGCTGAAGTTGAACGCTTAACCGACTGAACCACACAGGCACCCCTCATCATTCTTTTTCAACAGTGTAGTAGAGGTTTTAGTTACTGGAACAAGACAAGAAAATGAAGTACAAGGCATACATATATGGGAGGAACGCATAGAACTGTCTTTGATCACACGTAACATGATTATGCAGAAAACCCAAAAGTCCTGGAACTAACAAACAATTATAACAAAGTTAAAGGATACAAGATTAATACATATAAGCCAACCACTTTTCTATATACCAGTAATTAACAAGTAGGATTTGAAATTAAAAGAACAATTCCATTATATTAGCATCACAAAATTATATACTAAGGTATAAATCTAACAAAGTGTGTACAAGATCTATTATTAACAGAACCACAAAATTCTAATGAATAAAATAAAAATGTTAAATAAGTAGAGAGATATGCCATGTCATGGATAGGAACACTCAACATTGTCAAGGTGGCAGGTCTCCCCAACTTGTTCTATACATTCAGTGCAACCCTAATCAAATCCCAGCAAGGTATTTTGGGATAGCAGCAAAATGTAAACTTTAAATGAAGAGGGGAAGATCCAAAATAAGCATCACAATACTGAAGGAGAAGAGCAAAATTGGAAGACTGATGCCACCCAACTTGATAACTTACCAGACTATAGTAATCAAGAAGGTGTGGTATTAGCAAAAGAACAGATTAATAACAGATCAATGAAACACAATGGAGAACCCAGAAATAGACTCACTAAATACAATCAACTGATCTTTGACAAAGGAACAAAGGCAATATAAATATAGTCTCTTCAAGAATGGTGCTGGAACAACTACATACAAAAACATATAGAGATATATCTAGGTACAAAACTTATACCCATCACAAAAATTATCAAAGTGAACTACAGACCTAAATGTAAAATGCAAATCTATAAAAGTCCTAAAAGATAACACAGGTGAAAACCTGGATGACCTTGGGTATGGTGCGTACATTTTTTACACATCAAAAGCATGATTCACGAAAGAAATCATTGATAAGGTAGACTCCATTAAAATTAAAAATTTCTGTAAAAGATGATACCAAGAGAATGAGAAGACAAGCCACAGACTGGGAAAACGCATATTTTTAAATCTCAGTGGGGTTTTGTGTGTGTGTGTGTGTGTGTGTGTGTGTGTGTGTGTGTTTTATGTTTATTTTATTTTGAGACAGGGAGAGAGCAAGTGGAGGGGGCACAGAGAGAGGAGGAGAGGGAGAGAGAATGTGAGGCTCAATCTGATGGACCATGAGATCATGACCTGAGCTGAAATCAAGAGTCCAATGATTAACCAACTGAGCCTCCTAGGAGCCCCTGGGAAAAGATGTTTTAAAGGACCCATTGGATTGGCCGTTACCCAAAACACTAACAAAAGAAAACTTCACAATAAGAAAAACACAAACAAACAAACAAATCCAGTTAATAGGACAAGGACCTTCACAGGCAGCTCATGAAAGAATATATGCAGATGGCAAGTAAGCATATGAAAAGATACTCAGCATGATAGTGTCATCAAAGAAATGCAAATGCTATCACTGATGAAATACCATGTACATACTGAAATGGACAAAATCCAGAACACTGACCACAGTAAATGTTGACAAGGATGTGGAATAGCAGGAACTTTCATTCATTCCTGTTGTGAAAACAACATGGTACAGCCACTCTGGAAGATAGTTTGTCAATTTCTTACAAAATCAAACATGCTCTTACTATAGGATCCAGTGGTCCAGCAATGATGCTCCTTGTTACCTCCCAAAGGACTTGAAAATGTATATCCAACAAACCCCATGCATGGATATATATGTAGCAGCTGTATTCATAATTGCCAAAATGAAAAAGCAACCATGGTGTCCTTTTGTAGGCAAATGGGTAAATATACTGTGGTACATCCAGACAATGGGACGTTAATCAGTACTAAAATGAAATTAGCCCTCAAGCCATGAAAAGACATGGAGAAATCTTAAATGTACATTAGTAAGTGAAAGAGGCCAATCTGAAAAGGCTCCATATTGTATGATTCCAGTGAAGGGTGTTGATGTTGGGAGAGGCTGTGCATATGTGGGGGGTAGGGAGTATGTGGGAAATCTCTGTATCTTCTTCTCAATTCAGTTGTGAACCTAAAACTATTCTTAAAAATATAGTATTAATGATAATAAAAGATAATTCTGAAGAAAAGTGGATTCAAGATGTGCAGAAACATAAGAGACCTATGGAGAATGTTCTCAGGAGCTTTCTATAATCATAAGCTTCTTTAGGGCCTCTTTAGACCATCAAGTAATAACTAAACAAAACCTTGCAAACACTGACTTCTCATAACATCTGATTTGGCTGTAATCACACTGTATACAGTGGTAGCTGAATTGTTACAGGTTCAGTTTCCCTAGAAGCAGAGACTAAAAGGATTATTAAGAAAATGATAAAGCAATGGAAGTGTGTCAGTAAAACAGACAGGGTGTGAGGGATGCAGTATTAAGTAGGAAAAAAACCTAGATAAAGATTTGATTTCCGCTGATCACTAGCTTCAGTCTGTCTCAACAGAGAACATGAATGGCAACCTGAAGTTGTCAGCCCTTGAGGGAGGGTGGCTAGCTTTCTGTACTCACATATCTGCCAGTCTTTGGCTCTATGCATGCTCAGGGGGGAGCAAAAAACGGAGATATTTCTGCTTGGTTTAGGTGACTCAGTGTAGCCAAAACCATTTATCGGGATAAGAGTACAGTGTTAAGCTACTGTCTGTCAGTCAACTCTCACAACTGCTGAGAGATGGGCAATGCAGCCTAGTAAAAAAGATATGGGCAGAACACCAGCCCTGTTTACTACAAATAATGTAATGGCTTTAAGTAACAAAACTAGGGCTCCAAATAGTATAATCATAAATTGCCTTAGAAATTTATTGCATAAGAAGTCTTAGCAAAGATAGCACGTGCCCAATTCACCCATAAACACACACATGTACACCTGTGTACACAGATACACAAACATGCATATAGAGTTCTATAACAGATACAGAATGTGAAACAAACGTATATATTTAATTGATATACATTTGCTTTTATATTTTATAATTGGTGAAGCATTTGAAATTAGCAGGGTGATTGATTTACCTTCGTAATTTGCCTAGGGATTCTAGAGCTAATGCCTGTTTGGTTTCCTGACCCCCTGGGAATTTCTGGCAATGAAAACAATTTTAGATACATTAGCACTGCACTCAAGGTTGTGATAATTATTATACAAAACAATCTTGTAACATATAAATATTTAAATTTCACACTAAGTATTTTAGCTTTGTGGCTTTTAGCAGTCTCCTTAAATTGGTGCTCATACATTCTTCTTTGGTTTTTCTTCAATATCAGAAACAAAACAGCTAATAATAGTAATCATAAAAGAACCCTGTTTTTTGAGCTTTCTTTAGGAGTCCGGCATCCTCACAGGTGTTGGTGAGTCCTCAGAAAGGAAATAGAAATAGGAATTAAGGAATAGTAACTGATTCCCTATGTAAAATAAAACAATGTTGTTTCAGTAAAAGGTATTTCCCTTTTTAAAAACTTAGCAATGCTTGATCAAAATTATAGTACTCTTTTATATTTTCTTATACTGGGAAACCTATTGATACATAAATTTAAAACCTCAGTACACATCTGCTTTCATTATGTTGGTCACGGGGCATTCCTTTGGTGATGTGCAGGATGCTGAAGATCACAAGATACAAAGCATCCCATGGTCAAAAATTTAATGGTTTCCCAGCAGACAAATTCGTTAGACAGTGGTAAAGGTCATTGGAAATGCTCTTCACTTTTGCTGAAGTTGTCAGACTTCCTTTTCACCAAATGATAACTATATTTCATTGTGTGGAGGATTTTAATTTGGGATGCAAATTTGAATTACTAAATGAGAAAACTTTAAGTGTTGTGACCTAAATGAGATATGTTTGAGGATTTCATCACTGACCACTCTTTGGGCCACCAGATTCTTACATATTTCCCCATGCTGCTCTGGCTTGTCTTCATTACGTCCAGTGACAGACATTGAATGTTGTTATCTTCTTGGAACAAATAATACTTTACTCTTTACAACTATGATTTCATGTGATCCTCATAAAAATCCCTTGAGAAGGTTCTCTTCACCATGCAAAACAAAGACATTCTGAACATTCTATTCTAGATAGAAGAATTGCTATTGTAATCCTATGGTTTATAGAAGAGGAGGAGACAATGGGCTATATGTAGATGTACCTTTCAAGCTAGGGAAGTAAGAGTAAGTCACCACTTTGAAAGCAACTGTATAATATTACTACAGAAATCTAAAAACAATTCAAAAGTAAGCTAAAGATATAAGAATAAACATAGGTTCTCTTCTAAGTATTACAAACTATAACACATGGTAAACTATAAAACAAGAGGGATAATCTTGATGAAGTAAACCATTGCTCTACTGGCATTCCAAAGTTCATTGCCAAACAACAATTTATCTATAGAATTACACACACACACACACACACACACACACACACACACACACATTAATATTTATAGTAATGACCTAGAGATACTGAAAAATGTTCACGTGCCACCTAAACCATCAATCAAATATAATAGAATGGTTAAGTATTTTTAGTATTGGGCCTTTATGGCATTTTATTTTGATGAAAACTGGTGATTCGTGAAGCTGCAATATGTATAACAGAAGATATATTTGACGGGAGGTCAAAACATCTGGCTTCTATCTGTAAATTTCTCATGACCTTTCTGGATGTCATGTTTTTCATCTGTTAGGTGAAGAGGTTGGATCGCATTATCTGTAAGTTCTGTTTTGGATGAACATATTATGGGTCCGTGTGTGATAACACTCTGTTAACAAAAGGATTTATTTAAACATATATATCAAAATAGTTTATAAGGATAAAGTCAGTATATTTAATTGTAGGTTTTAATTATTATTTCAAAACATTTTATATTTAGAAAATCTGATTTTATCTCATTAAAATATGTATAGAGGCAATATGATTTTCTTGTGAAAGAGAGCAATTCTGTGATATATAATTAAATATTAATCCCCGAATATATTTAATTTAAACAACTGTTTTATATCTAAAGGACTGTTGAGATTTTACACATACCAAATAAGAATAATTACTAAGTAATTAAGTTTGATTCTTTTAGAATTTAGCCAAAGCTTATTTTAAAAATCTAGGAGTTACTTGAAAAATAAAAGATTTTTAGTGGGAGCGGAAAATTGAGACCACATTATTTTTAATTATATTTACTGAGAAAGTTAATGGCTTTTTAAAGTGATGTATGGATATTTAGGTAAATAGTAAAAGTTTTGTTCACTATTTTAGGTTATTTTACCTCTAATTCACAGAATATCATAGCTGTTTGAAGGTGAACATGTAAACGTTTGTATTTGTAGTTTGAGTTTGCACTGAGATTGTAAAAAATTTAAATCGTTATAATGTTTAATGTTGCCATAAATATGAATTTAGTAATTGTGTAGCCTTAGTCAAACACCTGAGTTTCACATTTTCAATATTCTGGAATTCTGAATGTAATAAGTTGAAAGTTAAAATATTAGTAAATTATTAATAAATTAGCAATACTATTTTGCACTACCCTGACTGTATTTTCAGTAGAGTGCATAAGAATGCATATGTTTAGGGGCGCCTGGGTGGCTCAGTCGGTTAAGGGGCCGACTTCGGCTCAGGTCATGATCTCGCGGTCCGTGGGTTCGAGCCCCGTGTCGGGCTCTGTGCTGACAGCTCAGAGCCTGGAGCCCGTTTCAGATTCTGTGTCTCCCTCTCTCTGATCCTCCCCCATTCATGCTCTGTCTCTCTCTGTCTCAAAAATAAATAAACATTAAAAAAAAATTAAAAAAAAAAGAATGCATATGTTTAAATAGGTTAAATACCATAAACATATTTGAAACTAATTTTCCTTTAATTGAAGAGGAAAGTTCACAGACATTATCAATTCTTCTTCTTAACAATTGTATGAAACATGGTAAATTTTATTAGTTGTAAGTTTTTTGAGGGAAAATATTTTTCCTGTCTTAGTTGCCAATCTATGCTTGCATCTAGCAAATTTCCCAAAGAAACAGTGGATGCTCAGAAATCTTTGCTGAATAAATAACTGAATGAATTATTACTATCTTCATGATATAAAAGAGATCACTATGCCCTTTGTAAACTACCAGAAATCTCATAATTAGATATTCATTTATCTATCCTGTGCCTTTAAGTTTCAAAATGAAAGACAGTATCTGTTAATCATTTCTGCATCTTGATTCCCAAGCTTGACTCTTGGTAAATAGCTTTCTGGTGCTAGGGGAAAAAAACATATGTTAAAACAACCAAGTCATTAGCTATTTATACATCTTTATTTGTCACTATTTTCAAATAATTTGTTATTCCTAAAGAGAGTTTCTAAAATAAAACTTGACGAGAAAACCTGACTTTCACTTACTGAATTGTGACCTAAAGGACCATTATTTCTGTTTTCCCTTTTGGGATAATATATCTAAATTTTCACTCAAAGAAAGTAAAATTAAAAAAAGAAAACCTAAGCTACAAGACTATATATATACATATATATATATACATATATATATATATGTATATATATACACACATGTGTATATATATACAATGAATTATTATTATGAAAGAAAAACTAAGCTACAAGACCATATATATATATATACACACACACACACACGTATGTATATATACAATGAATTATTATTATGAAATTATTTTTAAATTGTCAGAGAACTTGATGAATAAAAACATTCAAATCATTAAAAAAGAATAATTGTAGTAAATTACATGTCCTTGTTTTGTACTTTCTTGATTAATTGGATATATATAAATCGAAGACATGCCTGGAAGGTAAGAGAGTAACTGAAATTTCCTCATCTTCCAGGGCTGAATACCTTATTTGAATGTATATGTAACAGGGCATTATTTTATTATTTTATTTTTTTAAATGTTTATTTATTTGAGAGAGAGAGCAAGAGAGCAAGAGACAGACTGTGAGCAGGGACAGGCAGAGAGGGAGACACAGAATCTGAAACAGGCTCCAGGCTCCAAGCTGTCAGCACAGAGCCTGATGCAGGGCTCAAACCCATGAACCGTGAGATCATGACCTAAGCAGAAGTTGGATGTTCAACCAACTGAGCCACTCAGGTGCCCCTGTAACAGGGCATTATTAAAAAGTTATTTTCACTCAAAAGGTCAGCAATTATGAATATGAGCAACAAATTTACTCTTCTTAGAATCAACCTGATTGGATGAGTACACAGAAAATAATTGACCACTTCTGTTTTTCCTTGGAACCACCAACCTCCTTTTCTGTGAACTCAGGTACTACTTTCTAACATGAGTTACTGCTGGCAATCATCAACACAATCAGTGCTCATTTCTCAACAGTCCTATCAAATTTTATACTGTGTAATCTTTTATCACAAAACACCCTTACATTATCAATCAAATACATTCCAATGTGCCACCAAAGAAAATAACATATACTATTGTTCTTTAATGAAAAGTACATACTCTTTTTCATTAGATATTCTTGACTTTCGGGATGGTTGCCAATGTCCCTCTTTACTGTGAAAAATGCTGCCATCCACAGACACTTATACCAATTGTGATTATATTACCTGTCCCTGGTTCCCACAAACACAGTGAATCAGAATGGAATTGATGTATGCCCACTGCTGAAGCCATGAGATTCTCTAGAACTTGGAGTGGGACTTAGAGCAAGCAAACACTATCTCTGCTGGTATCTTGCATGGTAAAGACAAAAACCTCAAAGTTACATAGAGATCCATTAAGCTGCCAAATGCAATAAAAAGCATATACGATGGGATATATGATAGATACTGTGTTTTTACATTTTGTAGAGTAAAATCTATGTTGAGTGTTTCATATAATTTCTTTGTTATAGAATAGTGCGTGGAATTAAGAAAATTATTGGCTTTTTTTGTTGGACGAGTATATAGTGGGACAGTGATCTTCAAAAGTCAAATCATTTGAGTAACTTAGGAAAGTGATTGGAATTGAAAATGTACACTTTAAGGGCACCTGGGTGCCTCAGTCGGTTGAGCATCCAACTTCATCTCAGGTCATGATCTCCCAGTTCGTGAGTTTGAGCCCTGCATCAGGCTCTGTGCTGACAGCTCTGAGCCTGGAGCCTGCTTCAGATTCTGTGACTCCCTCTCTCTCTGCCCCTCCCCCACTCATGCTCTATTTCTCTCAAAAATAAATAAACGTTAAAAAAAATTTAAAAAGGAAATGTACAGTTTATGTTGCCTATCATATTTCAAATTAAAAGCTAGCTCTTATGCAGCAGAGAACAAAGATTATTTGTGAAACCATGACTATTCCCAAGACTTCCTTCTCTGTACCCACTACCAACACACTCACCTTCACTTCATATGGAATCTCAGCAAGAAGGGAAGGGCTACCTGGATATAATTAATTATAGATATCTTACTGTATTATTGGAGTTACTCTAAAAATCCAAGGGCACAATGTGACTTTAGGTCTAAGTGTTTTGCACCAGAGACAAGAAATAATTAGTTAATTCTTGTAAACTGAAAAATTCTAGCAACAGGAATCAAATAGCAATACACAGGCTTTTTGTTTTTTGTTTTTGTTTTTTTTTGTTTTTTGTTTTTTTTTTTTTTTTGAATATGCCTGTAACAGGTAATTATCAAAGGAAACAGGAATTTAACAGTATATAAGAATATGGAGGAAAGCACAAGTGTGAAGACTTAAACTATCCTTAGAGGTAAACTTAAGCCCTTTTCTGGCCAGTGGCCAGGGGGCACAAGAAGGCAGAATGTGTTGTCAAATCCCTGGGGCAGCTGTGGGTGAGGAATATCACCTGAGCACTCTAGATGCCTCTCTAGAGCATGAGCCCAGGCAAGGGCACCCGCTGCAACTGCTTCTCTGAGGGACTTGCCAACCTTTCCACCCCAGACATTGCCACCAGGACCGGAACGGAAATAACCTTCAAGCTGCCTTTTTGGTTGTCAGCACCATCAGGAAAGCTGATGGGACCCATGTGTGCAAAAGCATGCTTGCCTATTCTCCATGGATGAGGAGGACATCATGCCCCCTATCAGTACCTCTGCCACTCGGACACTGCCGTTTGGTCACCTCCCTGCACTGTGAGTCCAGCATGACCCCACTCTCCACTTTCTCACTGTCTGAGGCAAAGGATGTGCAGGGGCCACTGCTGTTTGCAGAGCAGCCCCCAAAAAAGCCCTGCACCAGCTGTACTGCAATGTGTTCTAGGACCCTGTGACATCACATGTGGGCACATGTTCTGTCAAAGGTGAGCCATGCAGTTGTTTAAACCTAAGATGAATTAGAAGTTAATACTTACAGTTTTAAGGAATTATAAAAATAAAACAAAATTACAAAAAAAAAAAAAAGAAAGAAAAGAAAGAAAAGATGAGCCATGCAGGCACAGAAGTGTCCCCTGATCAATACCAAGCTGATGGTGGTGGTGAACATTGTTATGGCAGAGCAGATCAAGGAGCTCTTCATCCATTAAGCTCAGTGCCTGGAAGGACCACAAGGGCAACCTTGCCTACAGACCTGTGCAGTGCCTCAAAAACCCCAGCTGCCTGCCTTTCCTTAAGATGAACCTGGAGGCCCACCTCAAGGTGTGTGAGCATAAGTGCCCCACCCCAAGAACAGGTACATGGTTCACCAAGGCCCAGGACACACATGGTATATACCTGGAAACTTGCTGCTTCCAGGGCTTGAAAGAATTCTTGCAGCTGACAAAATACCACTTCCAGAAATGCACATGGTACTAGTGTGGAAGATCCAGGAGATGCTTTCCTGTGCTCTGTGCTTGGCAAGCTGCAGGAGAAGCTGGTGAAGAGCATCAAGATCAAGTGTGATGTCCTAAATGAAATCCAGAGCAAGTTCAGCAAGGGTGTCATGGAGTTTCATAGGGGTGTGACCACGTTGAATGACCAGCTGTCTTGCATCAGTGCACGCCTGAACATGGGAATCCTAAGGATCCCATGATCTTCAGCAGATCTTCCATTCAAAGGACTCTTCCTGGGCCCTGTCTGGTGTCTTTGCTTCCATTCCACAAGTTACCTGCTCTTCAGTGCCTTCTCCAACAGGAACATCAATGTGTGGGACACATGTATCACCTATAAGTGCCAGAAGACACTGGAGGACCGTAATGGCATTGTGCTGGCATTCCACATCCTGGGGTGCAAGCTCTATAGCAACACAGAAGACTGTGCCACAATCTTGTGAAACATCTTGTAGAAGATGGCATGACAGCAGTGTGAATGCTGGTTTTCTTAACATGGCATGCTCTTCAGAGGCTCCCTGAAGGCCATCAAGGTCTGCAACATCTTGGGCACCCAGCTGAAGTTGAAGAAGCTCATGGCCCTCAGCCATTGGGTGTGGGCCCTGATAGTCACCCAGAGGCACCTGTATAGTGGCTCCTACCAATGAAAATCTGGAACATCTAGACCCTCAACTGTATCCATATCCTACAGACATTTGGCAACAACATCTATACATGTGATAAAACACTACATTGTCCATGGCACATAGAACTCATTCATGTGGGGAAGGGGCATGGACCTAAGGAGCAGGTGTGGACCCTGACAGTCCACAGGCACTGTGTACGCCCTTGAAGCCCTACCAGACCCAAGTCTTAAGCCCCTGCTATAACCAGTCCCTCAGGGTCTGAAGTAAAAGCAGCATGATCTGTACATAATTCCTGCTGTGTCTCCAGGGTGCAACATGACTGTGATGGTTTTGTCCTAGGGCTGACTCTTCTCAGGGACTGTGGGCTGCACTGTGAAGATTTGGCTTGCTTGCTGACAGGAAATCCAGACTGAGTGTTGGCTTCTTCTGAGGCAGGCTGGCCACATGGGTAGTCTCAGCATCTCTGCCAGCTTTGTGGGGATAGGTGGACAGGCTCAGCCTGCCCAGTAGTGCCCTCCCTGCTCTACACTCAGCAAACTTCCTTCTGCTTGGTCCTGCCCTCAATGCTGACAAAACAATGCCCAAT
Organism: Panthera uncia; assembly: GCF_023721935.1. Taxonomy (NCBI): domain Eukaryota; kingdom Metazoa; phylum Chordata; class Mammalia; order Carnivora; family Felidae; genus Panthera; species Panthera uncia. Next base: position 54,234,112 of record NW_026057576.1, read on the forward strand.
CCCTCTCTCCAGGTGCCAAGTTGGATGCTCTCCTTGCCCCACCTCTGTCCCTACCTCAGATGGACTGAGGGTTCTTTTACTGTTTTTAGACTGTATATAGATTTGATTACTTCCTGATTGAAATAAAAACCTCACAGAATATGAAAAAAAGATGTACTAAATTTAATCTGAACAAAATATTTAGAATTGGGTTTAGTTAGACAAAGTGTTCATCAAGGTTGATCAAACCACAAGTTAATGTTTATAGTATTCTTTTGAGGTGTTTGCCTGGGCATGGAAAAAAAAAATAAAGTGAAATAGATGAGTTGCTGATTTGTGTGAGACATGATTTTAGTGTGGAAATTTAAAGTAATTTTTTAGTCTTTAATATAACAAAGATGATACGTGTCTACAAATATGAGAGTAACAAATATACCATGGTCATTTTTACAGCCTTTGGTCTTAAAATATGTTATGTATGTGGTGCATTCATATGCTTTTCAATCATATCATCTCCCTAATATTGTGCAGTAGAAGCATGTTGCAAATCTAAAGTATAGTGGAAAATATGTATTTGATATTAGAGATTGATCTGCTAATATTCGTACAAAGACTGCATTTAAAATATACACTTATCGCAAAGGTGGCATTTTACCAATTTATGAGTTTCCAGTTGTAGTTGGCAAAGCTCACAGCCTGACCTAATCAGCACTTTAAAGTTGTATCCAATGAAATCCAACATAGGCATCTGTGATAGCTTAAGCAGTATGTGTGGAATTATTTCTGGGTTATGTTTTCTTCTGCATGGTTTAAATCTAAGAGCTATTACACAAGAATTCAGTACCAAAAAAAAAAAAAAGTGATTCTGATCAACTCTCTGCTCTTATAAATCCCACACAGTTGGGAGAGAAATGGATGTTGTACAAAAGATTCAAATGACAACAGCTGCAGACAAGCTGTGCATCTGGCACATTCTGACTCTTGTTATAAGCACATAGTACAAGTGACAATTGCTTTCCCTTAATCCTGTGATTGTGGTCTGTACAATTTGAATCATCTTTCCATAACTTTTGGACCTCCTACAGACATCTATGTCCCAAATTTCATCTTTTCATTGCATTACATCATGGTATTGTAGCAGTGTGCCATGACCCTATAAATTGATATTTTATATGCTGCCTCTGTATGCACTTAATACTGATAAAAAGAAAATTACTCATAACAGTAATAGGGTGAGACAGACAAATAAGACTTATTTAGAGGTATAACAGCCACACTCAATTTTATAAATGTTGATATTTTTTTCTTGTTTCAATTCACCAAATATTTATTATAGCCTACACTATGGGAGATAGCAAAAATGTAATCCCTGTATTCAAGGGGACAAAGCTTGCACATGAAACATTTAAATGTAATCCAGCACAGTACTTCTGTGCTAAGATATTTGGTGCAAATTTTACGTTTTATAGATATTCTGAAACGATGCAACTAAGGGTATTTTTCAGGTAAATACACCTGCCTTTATGGTGGCATTCTCTTAGCCAGTCACGGTAGCTGCATGTACTGAGCACATACCATTTACCAGACACTACATATCCACTCATTTAATTATCCCAATTACTGTGGGGGTCATTTAGTACTCTTAGACCATTAGGTCACAGATGAAAACAGAGTTTGAGGAAATTAAATATGTCTCATTGTTCCTTGCCCTAAATTCAGAGAGGATTCAAGACCAGGACTCTATGATTCCAGAATTCATTTTCTTAAGCCTTCACTATCTTGGCTAATCAGGTGCTATTATGCATAATATGTGGGGTTTTTTTTCTTCACCACCTTTACTGAGATATAATTGACATATGGCATTATGTAACTTTAAGGTGTACAACATGCTGGATACACTTATATATTAAAATATGATTACTACCATAGTGTGAGTTAACACCTCCATCACTTCACATAATTTCCATTTCTTTTCTTGTCTGAAAGCATTTAAGATCTACTCTCTTAGCAACTTTCAAGTATATCATATGGTATTGTTATCTACATCACAATGCTGTGTATTAGATCCCCAGAACTTAACAACTGGAAATTTATATCCTTCTACCAATATCTCGTCATCACCTCCCCACATACACACCCACCCACACCTAAACTGCCCATCCCTCATCCCTTCCAGGCCCTGATAATCACCATTCTAATCTCTGTTTCCACAAGTTTGGTTTTTTTTCGTATATTTTTAAAAAATTTCTCAATATCCATAGAGAAATTTTGCAACATGGGACATTTTCAATGTCTGGAGAAGGTTTTGTTTTCATGACTGGAGGAGGAGCTGTTCCTGCATCAGGTGAATAGAAGCCAGAGATCCTGCTAATCCTCCTGCACTGTACAGTACAGCTGACTCCCTTCAACAAAGATTTATTCTGCCGAAAGTGTCAAACAGTGCCAAGGAGACCTTAGGTAGGTCACTCTTTGTTGCAGAAGGGTACCTTGTGCACAATTGCTTGGTTAGCCTCTGACCCCTACACATTACATTGCATTAGCATTCCCTCCTCCAGTTATGCCAACCAAAAATATCTGCACATGTTAACAAATATCCCCTGATGGTGGGGTGGATAACATCTTTGTTTGACAGCTACTGCCTTGGAGTAATTAGCTCATAGAAAACTGAGGAAGACAGAGAACTAGGCTTGCCCAGATAGCCGTTATTTCATGTAGCTAAAAGAGGAGCAAACAAGGTTCTTTCCTGAAACAGAGCATCAGGAAATTAATTTTGCCTAGGTTGGTTCATGGAGTCTTCACTATAATCTGGCTGTAAAATAGATTTTAAGGACACATAGGGTAATACCAGTCATGTAGGAAAAGGAAAGTCATTTGACTGAAAGGGAGAAACTTGTGCAAAGTCCTAGCAGACAATGAAAAATGTGACAAATGCAGGAAGTGAGAGCATGTTCATGCACTCATCAATAGAGGGAGAGCAGGTGTGATGGTTAACTTTGTGTGAGGGTGTTTCTGGTTAACATCTGAATCAGTAGATCCAGTAAAGTCAATTGTCCTCCCTGATGTGAGTGAGCCTCATACAATCAATTGATGACCTGAATAGAACAAAAAGGCTAAGTAAGGGGAAATTTCTGCCTTATTGCTTAGGCTGGGACATTGCACCAGCTTTCAAACTTCTACTTAAACATTCCTTTTCCTTGTGTCTTGAGCCTGCTAGCTTTCGGACTGGAACTTATATCATCAACTCTATTCTTCTCAGACATTCAGATTCAGACTAGTGTTACACATCTATTATCCTGGGGTTCCCAGTCATAATCACATAATCATGTGAGCCAGTCCCTTATAATAAATCTCTTTAAATCTCTTTTTCTTTCTCTTTCACTATGTATATATTATATGTATACATATATACACACATATATACATATGTGTGTATACACATATATAATATGTATATAATATATATGTAATAACTACAAGTAAGGTGAACAAACACACTTCCTATTGAAGTATACACATCCTATTCATTATATTTCTGTGGAGAACTATGGCAATAAAGGAAGTGTGAGGTCATGTAGCAGAGAGACCAGGTTGGAGAATGAGGCTGGAGTCAGACTCCTCAGGACTCATGTAATAAGCTGAGACATTTTAACTTAATTGTTTAGTCTCTCTTTGTTTTTAAGTTTATTTATTTATTTTGAGAGATACAGAGTGCATGCATAAGCTGTGGAGGGGCAGAGAGAAGGAGAGACAGAATACCAAGAAGACTCCGTACCACGCAGCTAGATACGGGGCTCAAACTCACTAACTTTGAGATTATGACCTCAGCTGACATCAAGAGTCGGATGCTTAACTGACTCAGCCACCCAGGCACCCTATCTTAATTTTTGAATGATATTCTAATATATCCTAAAGGAAACATGAGCTACTTTAAAATTTTGATATGTTTGTTATTTTCCATGTGCTACCTGCCAAAATGACGAATCCCAGTATTGGGTTAGATATGCTTGTTCATGAATTTATTGGTTTGAGGAAAAGGGTTTTGTTAACAGTGTAGAGTAGAGCCAGGTTGGGATAAGCTGGGGGCTGAATGAAAAGTCCTTTTGCTGGAAATGAGCCGAGAAATGATAAGGATAGGCATGGGTTTCTAATCATAGAATTAAGGAAGGACAGTTTAGGCAGCAGGAACAACACATAGGGGATATAATAAAGAGCAATATTGGGGTAACAGTAACTCTTCCCCTTTCAACAATGTGTCATACAATCTACTCTTTGTATCCCAACATGGCTTCAAAGAGGTCATATTTATGTTTCATTTTCCCAAGAGCAAAGATTGCTTGAGAACGTTAACAATATGTCTGTTTTCTTCACTTAAATATTTTCAGTTTCTAAACCACTTAAGTCACATATAATTTAAACACATAAAACATCTATCCCCTTCTACTTTGTTCTTGGTACCAAATATGAGTTTAAAAGAGCTCCCCTACCCCCAAATGAATACACAGGTTACTTGTTTCTTACATACAACAACCAGCTACAGTTAAGTATTTAAAAGAACACTTATTTGGAGGGCCAGATTTATTTGCCCCTGGAAAAAAATTATGAAACTTTGATAACTAGACAAATTATTATCTGATATTATCCATATTTCTCTCCATGAGCTACATAACACATGTCTAGTAAGAAAACAAACACAAGAGCTAAGAGTTAGCAAGCAAGAAGGTTTTCTTTTTCTCTGTATTTTATCTAAGTTAACTGAGTGAGTCCAATAAAACCTTTGAGGCAATCATTCCTGAATTATTATATGCTCCCCACTACACCCTGGAGACACATACACTGACAGAAATACAGGTGGCTGTGGAGCACTTCATTTAATTGGACCAATGTTATGAGCTAACATTAAGCTCTAGTATGACAGAGATTGTTTTGGCAATTCAGAAAATCTAGGATTTTTACTGACGAGTAAGTAAATAACTGTCTGAATCACGTTCTTCATGATCTTTAGAATGGCTCCAGGCAAAAATGGGAATTAAAAGTCTGTCTTAGCAGTTCTCACCTCACCACCTATCAAACTCCTCTTGGTGGAAAAGACTTAAACTGATCTGTTTACAAATGTGCACGATTGAAAATCAGTGTGTTGCTTCTCTTAAGTATAATGTTTTTAAACCTTATTTGTAGTTATAAGTAAAACGTTCTGTTCAGTTTAAAAGACTCATGCTTTCGAAGTAGGTAGGTTAAACATTGAGCTGGCATAGATACCTTTCAGCCTCCCCTATCACTCTAGCTTCTGCCTTCAGGCCAACCACAGAACAGTGGCTTACCACTTAAGACACAGGTGAACCATGATAGAATGTTACAGAGATATTATAGAAAAGAGGGGAGAAAGAAAAGAGGGTAATTAGACTTTGAAGAGCGGTTAGTGCTCCTGGGAAGTTAGGTAGAAACCATAGTTATGCCCTCCTGCATTCATCTTTTATTTTGAGAATGTCACTGATGGCTGAGATTTGTGCTATGTTCGTGGATTGATGGATTGACCCTACTTGATTTCAGAGCAGGTATGGTATGTTGCTGAAATATGTATTTTTCATTTTATACTTTCTTCTGAATTATGATTCTCATAAATCACATTTCAAAAGGCACGTTGTTTATGAAAAAACTATATATAGATATAAACTATAGTTATATATATATATATATATATATACACACAATAATATATATATATATATATGTATTACTGAAATCATGTGGGAATATAAAAGTTTAATAAGTTTAGTCACAACATTAGTAATTCATTCTCATATACAACAGAACCTGAAAGAATGTCATTTCAGGCTGAATTTGAGAACCAAATAACAATGCATTTAATGCTGATCCATGGTCTATCTCTGACCAAAGAGGAGAAAATATCCTCTTACAGTGCACCAAAGTTTTGTATTTTTCCATTCTTTATAAAAGCTGACATACCAAATAAAGTTCAATCAGGAAATGCAAAAGAAATCAATCAATTTTACTTTTACAGGGACTATGAGATAATGTCAACACTTCCTCATTCCCCCTGGCTAAACTGTTTTAAATGTTTAGCTAATTTAAATGTTTAGCTAATTTAAATGTTAATGCTGTTGTCCAATAGAAAGAACCAAGGCTCCATTGAGAAAGATCTGAATCTAGGACTGGGGCAGGAAATGTAAAAGATGAACCATGAACATTTTCTTGTGCTACGAGTGAAGAAGTGCTTAAGACGAAACAAACAAACAAACAAACAAACACCACAACAGATGGGACTATGTCAAAGGGACACAGAAGTTAAGTGAAAAAGCTTCCAATGTCCAAAGTCAGAAAGAAATTAGCAACAAAGTAAACAAAGTATTATCAAATTATAACCTACAGTATAAATGAATGTCTATAGATCCATACTGATATAAATAAATAATTGAATAAATGAATGAGGAGTAATAGACAGATCTACTATGAAGAAAAATTCCAAATAATTTGGATAGATACTTCCCTATCAAAGAGATGGAGTGCAAATTCTTAGACCTTGAGTGAAGACCACATGTAGTGACATCCTTCCAAAAACATGGTATGCACACAGGGGGAAACGGGTAACTGCACAGTGGAGAAATTTGCAAATGTCAGCCAGATGGTCAAGTTTAATATGAACAGTGATAAATTATGCTGATGTACGTACCCTTGATATGATGTGATGAGAATGTTACTATGCTGCAATGGTCCTTCATCGCAAAATCATAGCCCCAGTTAAATCATGAGTGAAACATCAGACAAATCATAATTGAAGCCCATTCTTCAAAATACCTGACAAGTACTCTGCAAACTCAAAAACAAGAGAAGACTGAAAAGTTGCCCACAGCCAAACTGAAATAGAAGGGGACATAATGATACATCGTGGGACCTTGTATAGAATCTTGTACCTGGAAGAGGACATTAGGTAAACACTATGGAAATGTGGTCATATTGTTGACTTAATGCATTGACATTAGTTCATTAACTATAACATGTCTTACTAAGGAAAACTAAGCGTGAGGTATATGGAAACTCTGGACTTTATTTTCACTTTTTTTCTGGAAAAAACTAAAATATTCTGAAATAAAAAAAGTTTATTAAAAATTAAAATGTAATTACATTTTAGTTCCTCAATCATAATAACCACAATTGAAATGCTCAATATCCACAGGTAGCTGTGACTATTGGATGGCACAGATATAGAACATGGCCTTAACTGCACAATTATACCTTGTGCAGTATACCTTGTGCAATTATACCTTGTGCAGTATACCTACGACTGGGCAGTCTTATTCTAGACTTATTTTTCAGTTTATTTCATCGCTCTTTTCACTAACCCAACCTCCATAATGAAGTTTAAAGTTCTAGATCTAGGGATGAAAATACTAGAAGATATATGCCTGATCTTCCTTTGCTGTTTCCACATTTCAGATATTTACATTTAGTACTCTTACAAATTCGAAACTTTTGGTCTTAAGTAATTATTGTCCCCCAAATTTTTAAAAGTGTATTTGGTGTCCAAAAAATATTATGAAGGGAGGATAAGATTCCAAAAGTACATTTAAATACCTTTCCATTGGTTTCTCGGGACTTTGATAAATACTGTGGCTTTCCAGATCATGAAGCCTCTGAGAATTTTGCTTATGGCACAGAACTGCAAATCTTTATCTGGAAGATTTTGTTAGAAAAAAATCTGACTGCAATAGTGTCCATCATGTTTATTACAGATAAAATATTTCCTATATCATCCTGAAATAAAATCTGGTACCATATATGATATTAACACAAATGGCCACAAGCATTTTTAATGCATGCACTCTGGAGGTAGCATTCCTAGTGTAACTGAAACCCAGAGCTCCCATCGTTTCTGAATATGTTTCTTCAGGGGATTTAGAGGAATTTCTTTAGAAGAAATTTCTTTAAGGGAAAATTTGTTTTCATCCCTACAGCAGGAATAAAAACAAAGAAATGAAAAAAAGGGGAACCTGGGTGGCTAAGTTGGTTGGGTGTCAGACTATGGCTCAGGTCATGATCTTATAGTCCTGAGTTTGAGCCCCATGTCAGGCTCTGTGCTGACAATGTAAAAGATGAACCAAGAGCTTTTACAAGCTCAGAGCCTGGATCCTCCTTCTGATTCTGTGTCTCCCTCTCTCTCTGCCCCTCTCCGGCTTGTGCTCTCTGCCTCTCTCTCTGTAAAAAAAAAAAAAAAAAAAAAAAAGGAAAACACTGTAGAAATGTATAGATTTATTTACTCTATTTCTAAATCAATAGAAGTCAGAACAATCTTTTAATTTATACTGAAAACAATAAGTTCCCTACTCTACATAAAAGCAGTATTTTCCATTAAAGTATTATTATTATCAGGAATAATCTGTCTCTTTAGACTATGGATTATTTTCAATGTAAAATTTTCTTTAAGAATCATTCTTAAAATTGCTTATTTTCTTTCACAGAGGTTCACACTGTCACATGACAGCTTTCTTGTAATTCCAGAAATGGTGTGGTTGTTTCCATTAAATTAGAGTAATTTGCTATAAATTAAATAAGAATTATTTTCATATATTTAAATAAACTTCTGACTAAAATATTACAATTCAATACTCTGTAAAATTTATTATATCACCACAATTCCACTTATAGCTATCTTGTATTGGTTTTGAGCCTTCTATTTGCTGAAGGGTATAGGACATTTATGTATCTTGGTAATTAATGATTAAGCTTAATTGGGTCATTACTGTGGCACATTCCAGTTTGTACCTGTCTGGTGAATTGCAGGACTTGCTTCTTAACACGTGTCTGGGATTTCCTGAAAAGTTCCTGGAAGAGAATTTATGCTAAAAGAAAACTTGAGCATGTATAATTTGATCCAGTAAAAAGGTCTCACACCTTACAAAAGGCACAGGAGTCATCACATACAGTCTTATCTGCCCCTCAGAAATATGCCTAGCCTAGCTCCATAAACAAGTTAATAGATCCTAGAGAAAGGACCATTAATTAAATTGGGAACAGCTTGGGGCACCTGGGTGGCTTAGTCGGTTAAGTGTCCAACTTCAGCTCAGGTCATGATCTCACAGCTTATGAGCTTGAGGCCCATGTCAGGCTGTGTGCTGACAGCTGTGTGTCTCCCTCTCTTTCTGCCCCTCCCTCCCTCAGAAATAAATAATAAAACATTAATTTTTTTTTTTTTAATAAATTAGGAACACCTTCCCCCCCAGCCAAATTCTCAAAGACACTTGGTAGGGTAAGGACTTGTTTCTGTATTCTTTAAAAGTCATCCAAAAGTCATTGTTTGTGGACAAGATTCCAGTTCACTCACTGATGGTGGTAGTGGGGTGATGATGGAAAGCAGTGACTTTAACCTTTAACGTCTGTGACAGTGAAGGACTTGGAGAGACAGGGAAGACACAGCAGTGATAGCTAGTAGACAAGCTACAGGAGCTAGTAAATGAAGTTTTGGGATTATAAAACACACCCTGGGACATCTTAGAATACTTGGAACGAACTTTGAAATGAAAGGAAGTCCCTGTTTCAAGTGAATATCAGTCACTGTTCATGTATTATGTTGTACACCCTCTAGTTGGTGAAGAAAACAAAACTGATGTATAGAGGTAAGGTGATATAGGATGGTTGTGTTTTGAACCAGAACATACTGAACACATCTGATACCTTATGGTGTAGGAAAGCTGATTTTATAGACCTTTTTTTTTAAAGTGTATTTATTCATTTTGAGAGAGAGTGTAAAAGGGAGGAGCAGAGAGAGAGGGAAAGAGAAAATTCCAAGCAGGGTCTGTGCTGTCAACACACAGCCCGACGTGGGGTTCAATCCTACAAACCACACGATAGTGACCAGAGCCTAAATCAGGAGTTGGATGCTCAACCAACTGAACCACCCAGCTACCCCTGATTTTTTAGGCTTTCTTAACATAAAAGAGTTAATTCATGATTCCAGTGCACCTTTATTTTCACCACTTATAGTTTCTTAAATGAGAAAAGAATACAGAGTTTCAACACACTAAATTTCCATACTAAGATTGTTCTTCTCTTTTCATACATAATGATCTAAAGATCAGTTACTTCTGGAATTCAAGGAAATAAAGGTGAAATCAGAAACAGGGCCCAATATCATAAATTGCCCCATCGTACCTTTACTTCAAAATGGTTCCATAGGATAAAATATATTCCATCTTTTCCTTCTTATTTAGTAAAGGTATATGACTTTCCTGTCAGAACCTTACAAAGGAAATGAAATTGTTGATATAACCTAGTATGCCCCAACTGGATATAATAGTGCTTTAACTTGAATTTTTGGTCTTTCCTCTTATTTTGTATGACTTGAAAATTTTCATTCTTAATTTGTCACCCACACGGGAGAGAGAAAAACTAAAGAGTGCTGAAACACTGGGCTTATTTTCATTATCACAACAGACATTCAGTGGGATTTCTGTGACTCTCCTTCCTTTATATCCTTTACTATCAGGGATCGTTATCAAGCCCAGGTTAACTTTTTCAGGGAAGATAAGGAACAAGTGGCTGTTTTCTATCCATGGAAAGTTGAACATACAATCAGTGATTCGACAATAGAATGATACAGGCCCATTTTAGCAGATGATTTATACACAACTGAAGGGGGTGGGTGGGTGGTGATGTCTGTAAGAAATAGATGCCCAACTGGTTGTGATTTCAGTCACTGTTCTATCAACCCATGATTTTAAAGGTCAAGTAGGGAGTCATATTGTTTTTCAATATATTTTCATGTTTGAATTACCTGCTAGAATGTGCAAAGAAACTGTTACCTAAAGTTTACTTTTTTCTTTTTTCTTTTTTTTTCTTCTTTTTTTTTGAGGTTAAAAGGATACACACAAACCTCCAAATGTTTTGTTGTTGTTGGTGGTGGTGGTAGTTTGCATCTTGTGTTTTTTTAAGGAGGTAGTGAGTGTTGTTCTCTCACGTTCATAATATGAAGAATAACATTTTATAATGAAACAAGAAACTTAGTGGTTCAATTTCCCTTTACTTTTATATTATTTTTTTTCTCCTACCTAGGACTTCTTAAAGGGGGAAATAACATATATAGTAAGGACAAAATAAATCCATTTAATTTTTATGTGAAGAGTTAAGGACTACTGTCATTCACAAGCCTTATGGTCATGAAGAAAGTCATTTTATCTGTGGGCACTTACTTTATTTTCATCTAGTGAAAATTAGTGCACGTATCAGTTTTCATCAGTTGAGTACCAAGTTAACTTTGTAAACAACAGTGCTTGTAGTATATAAAGCTTAATACCACAACTGACACACTGGCTCCAAAGAGAAGACCTTCAAATACATTTTCTTTTGCTCTCTTTCAAGGTTATAAAAATTACCTAATTACTTCCATTTTCGGTTCCAATACATAAAGAGTTTGGACATGTCATTACTCCTACCTTGGGCACAAGGCAAACTACCACTCTGAGAGTTGGAGACAGGTGGATATAGAAAGTCATGGCTGGGATCTGCTTATCTAGAGCAGAAGCTGCTGGAGCCATAAACTGGTAGAGACACTTAAATGGTAATGTTGAAGAATAACAGAGGCTGAGTGTGCTCTACTATGAACAGGAGAACCAAATGAGAACCGCAGCATTGGTGTGGGGAGAAGCTCTCAGTTTCTTGGGCTTTGCCTCCTGCAACTCATGGTGAAGAAACTGAGAACCATGTGCTCATGACTCTTCAGGGGAGTAAAAGAATAATCCTTGTGATACATGTGCAGGTTCTTCTCCATAGTAAAAGGCTACTCTTCATGAGGGAGAAATTTTTCCAGAGACTTTCCCCACAGATGTAGAAGTGTACTTCTCCCACTCCAACCCCATTTATCCTTCATATGTCACCAAGAGGGAGAAAGACAGAAAGCCGTGCAATAAGAAAAATGTGTGAAGCCCAGAGACATATGCCCACTAAAGTCTGTGGTTTAATTGGAAGATAATAGGATAATCTTCTTCTCCCAAACATTTGCCAGTACACCGACAGGACTCCAGTATAATCATAGTGGATTACAGCTGAAAGAGTTGCAAGAGGCAGACTTAACGTGAGAAGCAATTCTTAGCAAAGGCCGAAGTCAAGAGGAGACAAAAACGAGGACGCTGGAGAAACTTGAAGTCTCTGATACTGTAACTACAACAACATGAAGAAGAACAACACTCAACTTTTAGCAAGATTAACATAAATCCCCACACTGGCATTCTCTATTTACCAGTTCCTATACCAGATACATGTCCAGGTTTCAAGGAAAAGTTATGATGCACACTAAAAGACCACACAACACACACACACACACACACACACACACACACACACACACACACTGTCTGAAAGTGCAAAGCCAGCACCAGGACCAGCCTCAGATACGAAATAAATGCTCAAAGAGGGAATTTAAAATAATTAAAATGATTATGCTTAAGGTTTATAGTAGATCATGTAGATAGCATACAAAAATAAATGGGTACTGGGGCACCCGGGTGGCTCAGTCAGTTAAGCATCTGATGTCAGCTCAGATCATGATCTCACGGTTCGTGAGTTTGAGCCCTATGTCGGGCTGTCTGCTGTCAGTGCAGAGCCTGCTTCAGATCCTCTGTCTCCCTCTTTCTCTGCCCCTCCCCCACTCGTGTGTATGGGCTCTCTTCCTCTCTCTCTCAAAAATAAATGAACATTAGAAAATACTTTTAAAAAAAGAATAAATGGGTACTACATGTAAAGAAATTAAAATTCCATGAGAGTCAATAGGATATATTAGAATTCAAAAAAACACTGTAACAAATGAACTGTGTCTCTTACGGGCTTATCAATTGCTGGATCATATGATAAGAATATCTTCAGTTTCGTTAGAAACCTCCAAGCTGTCTTCCAAAGTGGCTGTACTGTTTTGCATTTCTACCCAGCAGTGAATGAGAGTTCCTGTTGCTCCACATTCTCACTTGCTTTGGCTGTTGTCAGTGTTCCTGAATTTGGCCATTCTAATATTTTTGCACTAGTGCCTCATTGTTCTTACTGGCATTTCCCTAGTGAAATACGATGTAGAGCATCTTTTCTTCTTAATTTGCCATCTAAGTGTCTTTGGTAAGAGGTCTGCAAAAGTCCTTAGATTTATTTTTTTATTTTTTAAATTTATTTTTTATCCTTTTTTAATGTTTTTATTTTATTTTTGAGAGAGACAAAGCACAAGTTGGAGAAGGGCAGAGAGAGAGGGAAACACAGAATCTGAAGCAGGCTCCAGGCTCTGAGCTGTCAGCACAAAGCCCGATGCAGGACTTAAACTCACAAACTGTGAGATCATGACCTGAACCGAAGTCGGACACTTACCGACTGAGCCACCCAGGCACTTATGAAGTCCTTGGACCTTTTTTAAATCAAGTTTTTTGTTTTCTTATTGTTGAATATTAAGAGTTCTTTGTATACTTTGGGTAACAATCCTTTATCAGATTTGTCTTTTACAAATATTTTCTCCCAGCTTGTCTTCTAATTCTGTTGACATTGTTTTCCACAAAGCATAAGTCCTTCATTTAATGAAGTCCATCTTATCAATTATTTCTTTTATTGGTCATGACTTTGATGTTGTATCTAAAAAGTCATCACCATACCCAAATCAAATCTGGAGAAAAAACAAATCTAATGTTATTTTTTAGGAATTTTATAGCTTTACATTTTACATGTAGGTGTGTGATCTATTTAGAGTTAATTCTTGTGAACAGTGTAAGGTTTGTGCCCAGATACACTTTTCTGTCATGTGGATGTTCAGATGTTCCAGGACCATTCGTTAAAAAGACTGTCTCTGGTCCATTCTATTGCCTTGCTACTTTGTCAAATATCAGTTGACTACCTTTATGTGGATTGATTTCTGGGCTCTTTGTTCTGTTTCACTGATCTATTTATCTATTCCATTGCCAATACCACACTGTCTTTATATATGACAAATCTTTGCACTATAAGAATTAACCTATTAAAATTTGAAGTTGATTATCTTTTGGCTTAGATTAATTTATTCTTCTTAATCATTAATTTACTGACTTCCAAAGCTACATATTTAGGATTTTCTTTCTGTCAATAAAAATATACTATGCAGAATTTTGCTGAAAATAAGAAAAAATAAGAAAAAAAAACATTATTTTGTTAGGAGGGAGAGAAACTTGTTTTATTCCCTGAAGTAGTATAACATTGTATTTTCAATAAATACGATACAGCTTTTAAAAGCTTTGGGAAACCCTGAAGTATTCTTTAATTGTTTCATTTGTTTCATATTGCATATTTTAATAGTACCTAAAACAATGATTTGTTGTGACTGTTGGGAAATGCATATGTATTTTCACAAACTATTTCAAATACACACCCTTATATATAAGTACTGCACTCTGTTTTTTCAAGAATGATTGGGTTTGACTATGTTTGAAATTGTTTGATAATTCAGAATTCTATCTATTACATTTGATATCTTTTGTTTTTATTTGGGCCCATACTGATTTGCCTCTCTTCAATATCTCTCTGAAGGGGCTCAGAACAGCCCCCCAGAATGTGCCACTTTGACATGTGGATTATTTTGAGCTGAAGGCACTTGAGACCCTGAAGATTCAAGAGAAACTTTTGTCCCTTCCTTAACCACAGAGAAGAATCTAAATTGGGGGCCTTTCCCAGAATAAGGATTATTAACAGATGAATTTTTATCTGAGTGACCCATCTGTATGATAAGGCAAACATCTAATTATCAAATACCTGCTCTTCTTACCACCCTGTGTCGTGCATTCCTTCCTTCTGAAGTCCCAGAATCCGGCCCCTTCTTCTTAGTCCAGAATGATATATAAACCTCATTTTTCCTGACTGTCTTTGGAATTTCCATGTCCGTGTGGATTTCCCCCATGTATGCTCTTCAGTGTGATTTTCTCTTGTTAATCTTTCTCATGTCGATCTGCTTCTTAGTCCAGCTAGAAACATCTTTGAGGGGATAGGAATCCTTGCTCCCCAACATCTTATCATTTCCATCCATAAAGGAATTTTACTGCTGTATCTTATCTTTCCTCAACTGTTATCTACCTCCAAACTACTAATTTAGAGCTTTCTAGTCAATATTCTTCTGCATTAAATCCCCAAATACAAACACTCTTTCCTATTTTTAAATTTTGAGGTTCTAGTTTCAAGCAGGAGAATACTCCATTGACTTACAGTCTACAAATTTAAAAGTAGAACAATTTCGGAATTCCTTGGGCCTTCTGGTCTTAACAACAACAAAATACTTGGAAAGGGATAATAACAGCAGATAGAGATGGCTGAGCAAATTCTAGCTGGCAGCTCAGTGCTAGGAGCCAGTCAGTCTCCATTGATTTTTAGTGTGTATGCTCCTTGCTTACTCTAAAGCTGATTAAAAGAAGGCAGTGTCCTTTTTACTTTTTGTGTTGGGACACCAGAATTTGATTCATTTCAGATATATCCCATGATATATTTAATATTTTGTAATCCATGAAACAAGGGGGGAAAATCCAGACATAAAAATATTTGATATTTCTGGGCATTCAGACCCAACTATTACATAAAATATTGCTATATATAAAGAATAGTTGGAGTTTGTGAAACATGAAAATGTGAGACTTACAGAGAGCCTTTACAAATTAGACATTAATTTAATTTTGAAAACTATATAACTCAAGATAGACTCTGCTATTTGCCCAAATATTTCATGGGAAAAGGTATTTTTAAATGATTTATTTTGTAGCTTCTTATATGTTTATATTTAAAATATTTTAGCATTATCATAAAATATCTTAAATAACAAATATATAATATGCAAGCTTCTTCAAAAAATAATAAAATGCATTGCAATATAAACAGAATTTATCATGATGATGTATGTGGAAGTAAAAGGCATAAACTATTAAACTTATTTTAAATCCAATGCTTGACTTTCCTCAGGTATTAGATATTTCAATTTTTAGGTTTTAAAAGTGATTACTCATTGATTTGTGTATGCAAAACACTCTACCTACAAAACAAAACAAAAAAAAAAAAACACCTTGAAATGTAGGTAATAGTTGAGAAGAAGAGACTCATAATAAGGAGTAAAGGCTTTATATTTTTTGACTAAAATCAGAGAAATTAAGTTATAATTAGGATGTGAAGATAATAAAGGCTAGATTAGTTTATTTACAATTAGAAAGTAGCAACTGACACCAAGTCAAGGCAACACATACCTCATTGACAAATTTTACTTAAGCTCATTTATGGTTTTACTTGTACATCAGCCCACTATTAAGAGGTCCTTATAACAACAGGCTCCAGAATCTGGCCCAATTGGAATACAAAGGCACTCCCATTTGCCCCACACCTTCCTCACCTTCTCTACCCCAAATCTCCTTCACTGTTGTCACAGTAGAGGCTTTAGCAATCTCCTCTCATGTCTCCTGGCATCTTTGGTAACACCTGATGGTCATAAAATGTCCATGAACTTGCAAGAAACTATGTTACTTGGTTTTATACCATGTGCCATTTAGAGTGGTAATTATTGTTGTAGAATTAGCTCTCTGTTCTTGTGGCCTGCCTTTCCTCCAGTACAGAACATCTGAGCCACTAACTTGGAGGTGTGAGTGGAGACAGAGGTCTACTTTTGGAGTGACACTTCTTAGACAAAAGTAAGACCCTGGAAAAGGGTGGTGGGCTCCTATCTTGTTGGCTTGTTTTTCCTGGAGCAGAATATTTGCCCTATGAACAAGTTTAGGTATGATGGCAACCAGGTCCCCACTATTCTTAGTCTGTCAAAGCTGTGGTAGAGCCTTAGCTCTACAAGTGGAGACTGGGTCGAAGAAGAAATCCTACAAGGACTTGGCTGCACTCACCTATAATTTATCCTTTGTAACATAGCTGAGTGGAATGAGAAATGCTAGTAGCCTGCCTATCTCACGGAGATGCCATAGCCTTCAACTTTAAGTTGGGTGAAGGAAGGAGTTCTGTGTTCTTGGATACACCCATCCAGAGTGCACTTTCTATTATGCTGAGCTAGAGAAGGAAGATAAGGAGCATGCTGTGGTATAAATGCCATCCTACTTACTGAGGTTTAGCAGGCATTTTTAAAATAAAGCCTTCTTTATTTTCTGTATGCTCTTAGGTCAATTTTCAGAGATATTCTATGGTTACATTTTTTAAAAAGAATTTTCACCAATTGTGCCTGTTTCATTGGGGAGCAAGTCCCTGTAGCACTTCACAAAACTATTTTGAAAGTAGAACTCTCTCATGAAAACCTTTCATGGTGATAAAGTTAAAATAAATGTATGCAAACCATATTATACTTCTCTGATTTAAAAATACACAGACAGCATAATGTATACCTTTTAAAAGAGTTTGTACCTATTGTTTTATATAAAAATTATTCTTTTACTTGGGATTTAAAATATTTATTTAATAGTCCATTTTAATCCTCATTGTTTTGCTCCTTAATATATATATATATATATATATATATATATATATATATATATATAATACATATATTAAATTACATTAAAATACATATATATATGTATTTTTTTCTTCATAAATGATTTAAACTAAGGAGAATTAGGAAGCATTCCTAAGTTCATAAAGTGGTAAAGCCAGAATTCAATTTCCATGGTATCAAATTTGAAATTGATTGCTCATTGTTGCTATGTTCTAATAAATTTACTGATCAAGTTAATGTGATTAATAAGAAGTAACCAAACACATTCAAATGTGTTTTTGACAGTATCCAGTATAGATTATCTTAGGTTCTCATGCAGTTTGAGACTAGGTCACCTGTAATAGGACCAATTTGAATTCACTGATGTGGTATGAAGATTATATTAAGTTGAAAAACATCAGAACAAACAGAAGCTACAAAAAGTAAAAAGACATATACAGAAAAAAAAAAAAAAACCCTCACCTAAACTTTTTTTGCTGACTTAAGCAAAGATCCTTCCCCCATAAAAAAAAAAAATGCATCATAATTCTCCTTTTCTGGAAATTTACAGCCAGAAAGGAGAGGCACCACTCATGCCAGAAGAGAATTTACATAAACACAGCCTTATCAAAACTTTCCTTGTCATCTACTTGTTTCTCCTCTTGTTTCTCATTGGTTTCTCATCATTTGCTTTCTCTTGAGGTTCTAACTCCCTTTCTTCTTATGATGATATATAAGCCTTTAATTCTAGCTGTTCAGGGAGTCACCTCTTTATGTGCTCCCATGTAGGAGAATACATTTTGCTTTCTTTACTGTTAATCCGCCTTTTGTCAGTTTACTCACAGACTCCCAACCACTAAACCACTAAACCTTAGATGGTAGGTGGAAAGGTTGTTTCCTTCCGACTCCTGTTTTGGAAACTGTATTGCTACACCATGGGTATCAGATCAACTGGACAGCAATAGTTCCAACTAGAGAACTATGAGGAAAGTAATTTGACTTCAAATTGAAAATTAGTCACTGGTAGAATAAGATCCTGATTACAGAGCAGCCAAATGCACATAAAGATGTCTTGGGATGTGCTAAAAAGAAGAAACAAGAAAGAGTATGTAGTAAATCCAACTGTTAGGGCTAAAGGATAGACTAAGGATTCTAAAGCAAGCAAAACACTGAAAATAATAGAAAGATTTGTTTGTGCATTAAGTCAAAGCCAAATTAATCAAATGATGTAAAAAAATACCTCACTGAAATTTTGTCACTCTAAATATGATGCATTTTTTTAAAACATGGTAAAAGTATATTAAAAACCCTATTGGAAAATTTGGGGATTATCAATGTCCTCCCTAGATTTCTGTGAATTTCTAGGATCTGGTTACCAGCTTATGTTTTCATGTTAAATACATGGTGCAAAATCTTTCTTCCCTTGATTTAGTTTAGATTACTAATTATCATGCAACTCCTTATATGCTGCCTCTATACTGTAACATAGTCTGACAAGGTACTGGATCCCTTTGTCTAATTTTTAAAACAACCATAAAACAGCATCAGGAGAGGAGCCAGGGATGTGGCATAAGTAAAGCTTTGGAGTGATAGAATTTTATAGCATAACATTTTAAATAGCTTTAAAATATGTTTATCTAAAGTTCTGATTGGCTTACAGGTACCTATAAATCTTATATAGTTTAATATGTTTTGTCCATTTTTTTCCGGAGTAATAACTGAAATAATATTTTCACAAGAATGATTTATTCATTTACATTTAACCTCAAATTTGAAGGGGATAATTAACTTCGAAATCATTTTATTCTACCCTGTGAACCATGCAACATTTATGAAAACTAAAAATTATCTGCCGTTATATCACCATGACATAAGTGAGTAAATTTTGTAGCTCAAACCTTCTTGGTAATCCCTTAAGCATAAATGGAGATATCCAATATTCTAAGGAAGATTCTGTAAGATTTTATACCAAAGGGGTTATGGTAAGAGATCCACAGTTTGTATGAGATAAAATAAATAATATTTTCTTACGATCGTAATGTGATAGCACATTATTTTCTCAGTAGATGCATACACATGTATGTATAGTTTGCCATGTATATCATTAACCTCTTTACATCTCATATTTTGTATACTTATTAATTTATACTTCAGTCTTATTTTGAAGGTCCACTGTAACCCTCACTTTAATATAAATTGATTCCCCATTACAATCTCACATTCAATTCTTTATTTTCTTTTATATATCATAATAATTTGAATTGCCCTCATATTTAAATAATATTTAGCATGTTTCCCCATCAGTATAGTTTAAGTTTCATAAAATGCAGACTATGTATATTGTATCACCATGTTATAGAATCTCAAAGTTATTTATAACACGAATGAATATCTAAATAACTCTTTCTCAATTGTTTGCTTTCATTTTTTTAATATAGTATTTACGCATTTAGGATTTTCAGGGTTTATTTTTTTTTTCTCTCAGTATGATTAATGATGTTATGAGACAAATGAATTTTTAAATTTTCATATTTGTTTTGTTTTACTTGTTTTCTCATTTGTTAAGTGTTGCAGATGTGTTTTTGTGTGGCACCAAATTAATTTGCATAAAGTAGCTATTTTAAATCATATCCATATGCTACATTAAAAAATTGCAGTTAATTTATCTTTTGTTGATAAATTAAAAAAAAGCATTAGTTATAAACAAAGAAAATTTGCATTTACCTCGTTAGTGCACAAGGAAAAAAATGTTTTGACCATTTGAGGTTATTTTGTAATTGTAAAAATTTACTTAATGAAGACATATCCTTTTCTTGTATCTTTTTCTTTTCTGTGCCTGGTTTTCTCAAAACTGCTCCATTTAAGATTTATGTTGGCCCTATCCTAAAAATATAAAATCCAGATACCATTGTGGCCAATTGAATATAATTTCCACAGGAATAATGGGAGAACCTGAACATCTGTATAAATTTGTATAAACCAAAGTTGACACAAACTCTAACTTACATAGCACTTTAAGTGCCCCTACCACACACACTCACATGGAAACACATACATGACAAATGAAAGTAAAATCTGAAGGAAAAAATTAACTGCACAGCAACAACAAAATCAGGACTATTAGCCTTTATCACTGTATCTGAAAATATTTATTTAATACTCTTTTAAGCTTTTCTAAGTTTATTACAGCCAATTACAGAAAGAAGGGAGGAAGGAATAGAGAGGAGTAAGAAAGACAAAAGAGACAGAGAGACAGAGAGACAGAGAGAGGAAACGTAGACATTCTTGAGCCAGTATTGAGACATTCCTTATGGGTGACACAGGTTTCTGGACATTTTGCAGAGACATTGTCTACCTGTGTCCTAGAATATTTTCAAAGATATTTGTTTAACAATCAGCCTAAGAAAATAGAAACTGTCTCCCTTTGGAGCTGGCATGCTCACTGCCTTTTATAAAAGGTTTGAGTTTCCTAAACTAAGGATGCTTTTCATATAATGCAAACTGTTACATTTGCCTGCATCCATTTGGACCCATCTGATTGCCATGTGGCATAGGGGGCTGAGGAAAAACCCTGATGCTCATGCTGCTTTCATTGCCATTAGCAATAAAATTCTTTGTCTCTGACCCATGTCTCATGTTTTGCCCACATCTGTAAAACTGTAGCAAACTACTTTGTGAGCTTGCAAGTAGAGCAAAATTACACATCTTTCATGGTTGTTGACAGTTTTAGCAATGATGATGGAATGCTGATATATAGTATTTGTGGAAAAAAAGAATGTAGGCTTTTTATAGGTTGATTAATGGAATTTGAAGTAATTTCATCAAAACTGATAGTGAACATATTGTCCAAAGTGTTATGGTCTAGTGGGTAATAAGTAGTCTTCTGTTTATTTCTTATAAATGTAGACAAATTTGGGATGAGATGGGACTCTGTACTAAACAATAAGTTCAAAGACAAGTGACCAAGTGGTGTCCTAATTGTTGGTAACAGTTCTCTGAGAGTAGTTCTTACCAATCAGTTAGTCTCAGCTCCACCCCATTGTAACAGCCAGCATTAATTTCCGTTCTGAGTAGACCAAAAGTTCCAACCCATTTCAGACAGCAACTATAGGTTCATTCTCAGCATAGAATCACGGGATAACCATGGGGGTGGGGGGTCTGGAAGCATTTACAGGCGGTTTCCATGAGAGATACAGGATTTAGGGTCACCTATTGTTTTTATTAGAATTGACATTAAGGTTATGGAAAATGGCTATCAAATCATGATCTAAACTGACTGGTGAATGATATACCCAGCATTTAAATTTAAGGCTCTTGCAAAACTTATGGAGAGCTGTGACATAGAATTTTGTATGAGGGGCACCTGAGTGGCTCAGTTGGGTTAAGCATCCGACTTCGTCTCAGGTCATGATCTCACAGTTCGTGAGTTTGAGCCCTGCGTGGAGCTCTGTGCTGATAGTTCAGAGCCTGGAGCCTGCTTCGGATTCTGTGCCTCCCTCTCTCTCTCTGTCCCCCCTACCCCTGCTCGCTCTTGCTCTCTCTCTCTCTCTCTCTCTCTCTCTCTCAAAAATAAAACATTAAAGAAAAAACAATTTTAAAAAAAGAATTTTGTTTGAGAGGAAAAATATAAGAATGGCTGTATAAGACAAAGTATCATCATCAATGGCTTCCGTCTCCAGTACCTATTGTGGTCTACAGGATGTCTTCATCAGATGCCAGTGTTGCTATCCCTCCACTGCCACAAAATTGGCAATTTGTTTTAAAAAAACAACAACTGTAAATACATATTGTTTTAAAGCCGATAGATGATGCTTACACCACAAGTTTAAGTGGGGAAAAGTGACACATAACCATTTATAGAGAACATGTACTGCCTGAGCTCAAATGCATTTAAATGCATGTGACTCAAAAAATGGGAGAAAAGATATTTTTAATTTTTTTGTTTATGTCTGAGCTGTGGCATTATATGTGACTCAGATTTTGTTCGTGAACCTTTTTAAAATTTTCTTTAGTGTTTATTTATTTTTGAGAGAGAGAGTGCAAGCAGGGAGGGTCAGAGAGAGAAGAAGACACAGAATCCAGGTGCAGGCTCCAGGCTCTGAGCTGTCAGCACAGAGTCCCACATGGGGCTTGAACTCACAAGCCATGAGATCATGACCTGAGCCAAAGTCAGACGCTTAACCGACTGAGCCACCCAGGTGCCCCTCATATTTTATTCATTGAAAACTGTATTTTTATTTATTTAATTTTTCATTTTCTTAATTTAAATTTTTAAAATTTTATGAGTTTATCATTCAGGTATATTAAAGCTCCTTTAATCTGTTTTCTGCATTCAGGTAAAATGTTATGTCTTAATATATCAGAGGTTAGCTATTAAAATCTAATTGTTTATTAGCAGACAATTTCAATTCATTCAAGTATACCTTATATAATATGATTTTCAGACCTATTATCTCCCTTTTGTCATTCCTGATATAAAAATATTCCATAGCTTATCTGAATCTCAGAACCCTGTTTTGCCTTTATATTTTTCATGCTCTCAGAAATCAAAATGAAGTTGGATGGTTCAAAATACTTCCATTGAAATATATACAAAATTATCAGCCCAATTTGTAACCTCATTAAGAGGACACAGAATGGAACAATGGAAGAACCAAATTGTGTACTTGGATGTGCCAGACCTATAATTAAATTTCATTTTGATATGAGGTATTAATCAGTGTTTGAAAATCATGTATCCATTTATACATTATAAATAAAAATTATGAAATGATATATATTTATATTGTATATTACATTTTCATTAGCCATATCACTTCTTTATGGCCCCAATATGACTTCATTTTAGAATATTTGGTAGCAGCAATTAGACTATCATCAATACTTAAGTTTTTTTGTTTTGTATTTAAAAAATTTTTTTTAATGTTTATTTACTTTTGAGAGTGAGAGACAGAGCATGAGCAGGGGAGGGGCTGAGAGCAAGGGAAACATAGAATCTGAAGCAGGCTCCAGGCTCTGAGCTGTCAGCACAGAGCCCAACGCAGGGCTCGGACTCACGGACCGTGAGATCATGACCTGAGCCAAAGTCGGAAGCTCAACTGACTGAGCCACCCAAGTGCCCCTAGGGAGGGAGAATCTTAAGCAGGCTTCACACCCAGCATGGAGTGGGAGGTGGGGCTCAATCTCACGATCATGACCTGAGCTGAAATTGAAAGTCAAATGCTTAACCGACCGAGGCATGCAGACACACCAATAGTTAAGTTTCATTATTTTTTTTTTGATTCTGAAGATTACATATACATATATGATTCGATTTTATAGAGTCTAATTTAATTTGTCCATATTTTGCAAGTGTATTGTCAGTTTAATGATAACATATACTGTATATTTAAAAGATTGTTCAAATTGATACTTCCTTCACTCCCCTTTACTTTCCCTTTCAAAGCTCTAAGAGAAAAGAAAATTTCTTCTTTCCTTTTCCCCTTTTATTCTATATAGGATTCCAATTAGAATTGTATTTTTTATGAATAGGTGATTTTTCAGTCTTACGAGATTCTATTAGTAGCTTTCTGTCAACAAAGCATGCTTATCTAGGGGCGCCTGGGTGGCTCAGTTGGTTAAACGCCCGACTTCAGTTTAGGTCATGATCTCATGAGTTCAAGCCCCGTGTCAGGTTCTGTGCTGACAGCTCAGAGCCTGGAGCCTGCTTCAGATTCTGTGTCTCCCTCTCTCTCTGCCCCTCCCCTGCTCATGCTCTGTCTCTGTCTCAGAAATAAATAAAAACATTAAAAAAATTAAAAAAAAAAAAAACAAAGCATGCTTATCTAAGCCTGGGGAAGGTGTGCTGTTCAATGAGAAAAAGAGGAGCATGTTTAAGGTGTGTTTCCATATAGAGCTATTTCTTATACTTCAGTTGTAACAGCAGCTCAGATGTCACAGAGCTCACTAGTCCATTGTGATCATAAAACAAACACCTTTTTTTATGTCTTTATTGGGATATAATTGATATACAAAAATTGAAAGTATTTGGGGCACCCTGGTGACTCAGTCAGTTGAGCATCCGACTCTTGATCTAGGCTCAGGTCATGATCTTGTGTTTCGTGGGTTTGAGCCCCACATCAGGCTCCACGCTGACAGTGTGGAGCCTGCTTGGGATTCTCTCTCTCCCTCTCTCTCTGCCCCTCTTTGGCTCATGTGCTCTGTCTCTCTCTATATATAAAAATAAATAAATAAATTTTATTAAAATTTTAAAGTATTTAATATATATAATTTGATGAGTTTAGATATAAGCATATAGCCATGATACCATCATCACAATCAATATAATAATTATATCCATCATTTCCAAAACTTTACTTGTCCCTTTGTCGCCATCACCTCTGCTACTGCTGCTTCTGCTTCTTCTTCTTCTTCTTCATCTTCTTCTTCTGGTGGTAAATATATTTATCATGAGATCTACCTTCTTAAGAAAATTTTAAGTGCACAAAACCATATTTTTTTACTATAGACACTATGTTGTATAGCAGATCTCTAGAACTTATACATCCTATATAATTGTAACTTTATACCAACTGAAAAAGCATCCTGTGGAATGGGAGCCAATTTGACTTTAATGTATAAAGACATATACTTAGAATATAGTCCATAATGACAAATTAATGACTTCATATGGTGATCAGTCCCCCAAAAGTGTCTATTTCAACAATTAATTAAAAACTGGCTCTTTTAAAATACTTTATACGTATTTTGAATGCTGTGTGTGTGCGTGTGTGTGTGTGTGTGTGTGTGTGCGTGCATGTGTGTGTTTTTGGGTATGTGTTCTCCTTGTAGGTGCCCAAGGAAGATATAAAGAATAAATGATTTTCCTTGCTACTACTGACTTTGCATTTTATCACATAACAAGCAACTCAAATGTATAAAAAACAGATGATGCATAAATTTAACTAAGAAGTCAAAAGATTAGTATACTGCAAAATATAAAATACTGATAAGAGCTTAAATAAGACACACACACAAAAAATGAAAGATACACATATTCATGTACTGGTGGACTTAATATTGTTAAAATGTCCTTTGCCCAAATTAATCTAAAGATTCAGTGCTGGTGGCTCCACACTCCTAATTTCAAAATATATTCCAAAGCTACAGTAATCAAAATAGCATAGTTCTGGCATAGGAACAGACATATAAAACAATAGAACATAATAGAAAGCCCCAAAATAAATCCATGTGTGTACAGTCATCTGAATTTCAACAAGGTTGCCAAGAATATAATGGTGAAAGAATAGTCTCTTTGACAAATGATGTTTTTTAAAAAACCCTGAATATTAATATACAGAAGAATGAAACTGGACCCTTATCCTACAGCACACACAAAAAAATCAATTCAAATGGATTAAAGACTTAAAATATAGACCTAGAATTATAAAACTAGCAGAAGAAAATGGAAAAGGTCATGACATTGGTATTGGCAACGATTTCATAGAGATGATACCAATGCATGAACAACAAAAAGAAAAATAAACAAGTGGGACTACATCAAATTAAAAAGTTTCTGCACAGGGGCACCTGGGTGGCTCAGTTGTTGAGTGTCTGACTCTGATTTAAGCTCAGGCCATGATCCCAGGGTCTTGGGATCAAGCCCCATGTCAGATCCCACACTCAGCTTGGAACCTGCTTAAGATTCTCTCTCTCCCTCCGTCTGCCCCTCTCCCCTGCTCACGTGCTCTCTATCCCTCTAAAATAGAAATAAATTAATAAACAAACAAATAAATACAGTTTTGCATAGCAAAGGAAACAATGAGCAGAATGAAAAGGCAACATGTCTGATGAGAGAAAATGTTTGCAAACCATATATCAGCTAAGTAATTAATCTCAAAAATAGTTAAGGAAAATCAGTAATTCGATACCAACAATAATTTAAAAAAAACTAGTAAATTGATTTTTAAAATAGATTAAGGAATTCAATAGACATTTCTTTAGAGAAGACATACAAATGGCCAATAGTATATAAAAAGGTGCTCAATATCACTGATCATCAGGAAAATGCAAATAAAAGCCACAGTGATTCTGAATAACACACTGGTCAAAGAGAAATGTCAAGAGAATTTTATTAAATTGAACTAAATGAAAATAAAGCACAATTTATCATAATTTGTAGAAAGCAGTTAAAGCAATACTGGGAGGCAATTTTGTAATGCTAAATAACATACATTACCAAAAAGGAAAGATTTAAGATCAATAATGTACACCCCCACTGAAAAAACTACAAAAAGAAAAGCAAATTATACTGAAAGAAAGAAAGAAGAAACAAGGAGGAGAAGGAGGAACAGGAGGAAGAAGGAGTGGAAGAGAAGGAGGAGGAGAAGAGCAGAGGATAAGGAGAAGTAGAGCAAAAATTTTAAAAATTGACAGCAGGAAATTAATTGAGAAGATCAATCAAACCAAAAGTTACTTCTTTGAAAGGAAGCTTCTAGTTAGTCTATCTAAGATATAAAGAGAAAATATACAAATTGCTAATACCAGACAGGAAAGAGGGGATATCACTACAGATCCTATAAACATTAATAATAATAATAATAATAATAATAATAAAAAATACTATGAGCAATTATATGCCCATGGACCAATTTCTTCACAATTTTCCAAAACTCACATGCACACACAATATATACAATCTGAGTTCATGGACAACGGAGTCCATGTCAATATATCAAGATGTTAGTTCTTCCCAACTTGCTTTACAGATTCAATACAATTCAAATTAAAATCCCAACAAGTTATCTGCAGATAGAAGCAAATTGTTTCTACAGTTTAAATGGGTGTGGGGGGGTGGGGAACAGAGTAGCTAGCACAACATTAAAGGAGAATAACAAAGTTGGGAGACTGACACTACTTAACTTCATTACTTACTATAAAGCTGCAATAAACAGGATGGTGTGGTATTAACCAAAACAAAACAAAACAAAACAAAATCAATGGAACAGAATAGAAAGCTCAGAAATAGACCTACATAAACATGGTCAAGTGATCTTCAACAGAAGGTCAATGGCAATTCAATGGAGCAAAGTTACTGTTTTCAACAAGTAGTGCAGAAACAACTAGACATCCACAAGCACTGTTGGTAGCGATGAAAATGGTACAAACCTTGTTAGAAACATTAAAATGACTTCTCAGTATATAGAAAATAGAACTACTATGTGATCTAGCAATCCCACTCATGGGTATTTATCCAAGATAATTTAAACCGTATTCTCAAGGTGATATTGCTGCTTTCATGTTCATTGCTGCACTATTCACAGTAGCCAAAGTACGAAAGCAAACTAAATGTCCATCAAACAACGAATGGACAAAAAAAATATGATATATACTTTCAAGGGAGTATTCTTCAGCCTTAAAAAAAGAGGAAATTCTTTAATATGCAACAAAATGGATGATCCTTGAGGACACTATGCTAAGTGAAATAAACCAGACACAGAAAGACAAATGTTGCATTATTCCACAGATGAGAGGTATCTCAAATAGTCAAATTCATAGAACAGAAGAGTTTTATAGTGGTTCTAGAGGCTGGACAGAGGGGGAAATTAGAAATTACTAATCAATATGTATTAAGTTTCAGTTAAGTAAGATGAATAAAGATATGCTGTACAATATTATATCTGGTGTCAACAACACTGCATTGTACACTCAAACATTTGTGAAGATGATAGATCTCATGTTAATTGTTGTTGCTGTAATTAGAAAAAAAAAAGATGAGAGTAGAATTTTCTGACTCTAGGACACACTTCTTTCTTTCATGTTAGCCATGGAAACGCTACTTCAAACATACAGGGTTTGGTGAAACACAGATTAGAAAACACCATTCTAAGACCATTTGTGATTATTAATGCTCATTTTTGAAATCATTAGTCCAGATGAATACTTCTTACCACTTAATGTGCGTACAAATCACTTGGGGATCCTGGTAAATGTACATTTAGATTAAATCTGGATAGGTACAGTTACTCTGCATTTATAATTAGCTTCCAGGGGATTAATGTGGACTCTCCTCACTGTGAGAGCCAAAAGGGGATATATTATTTAAATCAAATTATTTTATTTTATCTAAAATTATAATATATATTTTGGGTCAACTCTGATATATATCACTAAATTACAATTGATTATATTTTTATTTAAGTTAATTTTATGACAGCCAAATCATTTATTCTTTATTTCTTTTTCTTTTTTAAAATTTTAATTAATTAATTATTTAATTATTTTTTTACTTTTATTTATTTTTTTTAGAGGTAAAGAGAAGAGAGCACATGGGAGCGGAAGAGAAGGGCAAGGGAGAGAGAGAGAGAGAGAGGGAGAGAGAGAGAATCTTAAGCAGGCTCCACGCTCAGCATGGAGCCCTACATGGGACTCAATCCCATGACTCTGGGATCATGACCTGAGCTGAAACCAAGAGTCTGATGCTCAACTGACTGAGCCTCCCAGATGTCCCAATTGCAATCATTTCTTAAGTACATGAATAACTGAGTATTAGGGTGAGGCAGCTTGATATGTATGGGCTGGCAGTCATTAAAGAACACTGTGAATAATAAAAAAATGCCCTAGGTTTTTCTATAAAGAAGATAAGTAATGGCTGATAAATAATATACTCTAATTATCACACATTAATTAATTCTTATGAGAATACACAAAGCACTGACTTGTATTCCTAATTTTCAAGAGAGGAATAATACATTAAATCAATATTAAATATTTCCCAACAATTTACGAATGTTGAAAATATGGTACTGCCACCTCTTGGTTAGAGGTATAGTAGCAAGATGAGTGCTGTTTAACAGATATGTATTTTTTCATTGTTTTATATACTAATATATTTAGTAATAATAGTAATATGTTTCCATCACTTTATTTACTAATAGTTGATGACATCAGATTTCAGTCATTTAGGTAGAAAGACATCAAGTATTTGGACTCATTTGTGAATACCTTACCTTGTGTTGATATATTATGCTAAAGAGTTTCTTAGTGCAAAATAGCTAGCCTTTCCCCTTTATTCTGGTGTCACTAGCAAAAAACATAATGGGAAATTATTTATTTGGTAGAAAGTCATATATGTCAGTGCTGATTTTCATTATGAGTAAATTGAGGCTATTTTTTCCTCTTCCTTTCATGTAAAATTGAGCCATTTGGAACAGTCTGCCTAGCTATGGAAAGAAGAAACAAGTAATACCCACATTATTTTACAAAGAGGATGAGATTTTACTACTTGGTAACATCCTGGGACTTAATACATCATTTAATGTCATATTCATATGACTTCATGGATCAATTTTGTTAGACAAAACAAAGAAAAATCAAATATATACATGTATATATAGTTCTTTTAGAACATCAGCTGCAATTTCAGTTGCCTACTGAAGGTAGAAAGGGAGAAAAACCAAATCACTGAACAATATTGGAAGATTGAGTGTCTGATATTTGATACGTATTTCTTTAAACAGTAAATGACAACCAAAAAGGAAAGATTATACATACCATTGGTATAAACTGAAATGTGCAAGTTTAGGAGGGAGTTTCCAAATCTTATTTTTTAAAGAAATATAGCCATTTAATTTTTTCTGTAAAACATTATGTTTTATAAATGATGAGTTCCTTTTATTCTTCTTTTTAAAACTGTAGGCCACTGGTTTGCTACCTATCTTATAGTATATAGAATCTTAAAATAGGATGTTTTGTTAGAGATCATGTCTTCCTTTTTATTTATTTTATTTTCTTTAATGTGTATTTATTTTTAAGAGAGACAGAGTGCAGGCAGGGGAGGGGCAGAGAGAGAGGGAGACACAGAATCTGAAGCAGGCTCCAGGTTCCGAGCTGTCAACACAGAGCCCAATGCAGGGCTCGAACTCACGAACCACGAGATCATGCTCTGAGCCAAAGTTGGATGCTTAACCGACTGAGCCACCCAGGCATCCCAGAGATCATGTCTTTCTTAACAGTTTTACAAATGAATATCCTAAGATCAAATTGATTTGACCATGATGTGGTCAAATGTGCCTGGATTAGAAGTCAGATCTAATGATATTTAGTCTGATGTTCATTGGTAAAGTATACTGAAAAACATTTTAAGACGACGCTTACTGTAGAAACATTAATGTAAAATTTAAGTAGATTATATCTGTTTTCCCCTCTGGTGTATGCTATAGGACACAGGGTACGCATGCATCTAATCATGATTCTTCAAAGGTACTATAGATTGTTTTTCCTCTTTTCCTTAGGTGTTTTTCATTATTCATGCCATATAATGAATGACAGAGTCTCTGTTGAATATATTAAAATCTGTAATATATTGATGGTGTTAAAATGTCAATTCTTTGTTTATTTCTTGCAAGGAACTCAATGTGTATTATGAAACTAGCACATTAATCTTGCATTATCACTTTGAGATAGTGGAAAACAAGTATTATTTGACATATGACTTGACTTATGAATACAGAAGAGAATCTGAAATATATTTTTCAAATAAATAGGAAGATAGTGATAAAAAGGTGATTACACTTGATGATAGTTAATTTACTGCATCAACTTGACTCGCCACAGGGAGTCCAGATACTTGGTTAAACATTATTCTGAATATTTCTGTGATGGTGTTTTTTGCATGTGATTAACACAAATAGGTAGGCTGAGTAAAGAAGATTGTTCTCCCTAATGTAGATGGGCCTCATCCAATCAGCCGAAGGTCTGAATAGAACAGTGGGCTGGCCTTCCTCCCAGTAAGAGAGAATTCCCCTGCTCAATGGCCTTATACTATTGGTTCTGTTTTTCTAGAAAATCCTAATACATACTGCTTACACACTGTGTCTTCTAGCTGAATGAGTGATATCTCAATTAATTTTAGTTTTTTTCCCCCATAGATGATAATACCACCCTGACCACTTATTTTTTCAATAAAAATACGCTAAGTGGTTATGAGGCTCAGAAAGAAACGGTTACCTGATTAGCTCCTTTAACTTCCCTATGAAATATTAATGAATACTCAAAAGGGATATAAAATGCAAATCATTGTAAGGAATTTGTTATATGACCAGAAACACCGAGCAATTTCTACCTTGCTTAGATCACAAGTCATCTGGTAAAAGATTGGAACAACAATAGGAAAGACAGTTGATTATCATCTATGAACTCCTTTGAGTTTCCCTATATTTCAAGTATCTTCTAAACCTCTTAGATGAACTTAAACAATTGTTTCTTCATATATTCCCTGGACTCTCTATCCTAACCTATTGATCTTATTAAATTGAACACTCAACCAGGTGCTTTAAAAAGAAAGCCTTTTCTTTAAAATGAGACCAATTCATCAGATGTCATGGACTTAGAAAGCAAAAGAGGAAGTGCTTTAATCATCAGCTGGCCACCTATCCTGTACCACAATATATTTACAATCTGAGATTTTCCCTCTTGTTACTTAGTCTCTATAATTCAGTTGTTTCTCTTAGGTGAGAAATTATTGTAATTGAATTGGGCCACAAAAGACCATACAAGCAGCTAGTGTGCATGTTTCCCAAAATTTTAATCTCTTTGGCAGAGCTCAGTCATTTTCATATTGATTGATAACAAAATACATTATTGAATGATTTATTTTGTGTGTGGAACCAAAACATACTTAATATCTTTACTATAGTTCAGATTATTTTCTGAGAAATATTAATTATAATTATATTAATTGTATCCTCTAGGAAATTTTATTTGTCTTTCTTAGTGTATTTATTTTAAGAGAGACAGAGACAGCACAAGTGGGGAATGGGCAGAGAGAGAGAATCCCAAGCGGTCTCCATGCTGCCTGTGCAGAACCCGATGTGGGGCTCAAACCCATGAAGCCATGAGATCATGACCTAAGCCAAAACCAAGAGTCAGACTTTTAACAAAATGAGCCACCAAGGCACGCCAGAAATTTTCCAAATATATGTAATTTCTATTTTCCATTATCTCTAAGGAGAGGGAGATTACAATCAGAAGTCCCACGTAATAGACCATATCTATAAACTGTGTATCCTCTGAGAAGGGGGGGGGGGCTTTACCTCACTCCCACTCAACCTCCATGATTTTAGTCTTGAGTTTCTTTCTACAGTAGCCAGTATCATTTTACCCCCATCTTAACTCTATAGCTATTTTCTACTGTATGCTCATTACAGACTATTCCTGTCTATGACACGATATGGTAGGAGATATAAATAAAAATCAGTTGTTCCTCATAACTAAGTATGCACATATATTACAATAAAGTTACTAAACTGAGTATACTCTGAAGGTTATAACATTTTGATCATTCTCAGGAAAGAGAAAACTATAAAGACCATTGGAAGATTTAAAATAAACTGCATGTTCCCATGTAAGAAGGCCAAGCACTGGGATCAAAGATCCCTACACAGACCTGTGCAGCTACAGATGTGTATTAGTAAATATTCAGATTTATTATAAAGTTTATGTATATCAATCTGTCCTACAAC
Organism: Panthera uncia; assembly: GCF_023721935.1. Lineage (NCBI taxonomy): Eukaryota > Metazoa > Chordata > Mammalia > Carnivora > Felidae > Panthera > Panthera uncia. The sequence continues at coordinate 54,267,037 of NW_026057576.1, forward strand.
TTAGGGTTTTAAAAGAGGAATTAATATTAAAGAGTTAGAAAATATGATGAAACAACAATAATCTGTAGATGTTCAAAAGATAGAACACGTCTATAATTCAAAAATAGATCAACAGATAATCACAAACAACAGTCTGTAACAGTGTATTCAACTTCAGAGCATGACAGTGGAATATGTAAGACACAGAAGACAAACATTCTTCAAAAATCAACACTACAGACTATGATTCAAAAAACAAACTGAGCTCACGACGACAATTGCCCCATTTCAAAAGAGAATTTTAAATATTCAATGTGATAAGAAATAGCAAAAAAAAAGCTAACAGTATTCACATTGCAGAGGCATTTTCCACTCACATGCCCAGTAATTTGAAGGAAAATCATCAGATAAAATCCAGACAAGAGAAAACAGGAATAAAACAAACCAATAAAGCAGAGGAAGAGAAGCCTACATAGAAGAAAAATACTGAAAGGGTAATACATGAGAAGTATTAGCATCTCCCATCCCTGAAAATAACAGGGGATAGAAGAAAAGATGGGTTGTTTGGCAGTTGATAACATATCTCAATCCAACTGTTAGTACAATAGGATTAATAAAATGAGTTATTGGCCATTGTATGTCTTGTGGTATGCTATAGTAACAATCTCAAATCTAATGGCTTAGCATTACAAAAGTTTATTTCTCACTCACACTGAGTCTATCATGTTGGCAGTATGTTTAGCTCATTATAGTTATTCTGGGATCCCAGCTGATAGTAGCTTCATCTTAACATTTGCTTCCAAGATCACCTTGGCAGGAGAAAGAAAATGTGATGTTATTTTCTCAGGCTTTGAAAAAACCCAGTGGAAATGATACATACCACTTCTTCTCACATTTCATTGAACAAAGTAAGTCAGACTACTGTGCTCAATTTAATACCCTATGTGATTTCATATTTCTGTATTCTACCTTAATTTGGAATCATGTTTACAAATAAGCTTGTAGAACAGACACTATAGCTCATCATAGTGTTTGTCCTGCATGAAAATTGTCTCAGACTATTTTAAGGCATATTTTAGTCTATTTTAATATGTTTGAGTGTTGCCTGAAAACAGCATTCCTAAAAAGCATGGCAGGTGGTGTTAATGCAGGTGGTCTGGGCATCAAACTTTGAGTGAACAAAAAAAAAAGCATCTAACCTTTAATGATGAATCCCATGCTTCTTCTCTGTCGCCACTTGCTTCATTGTGAGGGAGAACACCAGCTATGAATCAAGTCAGAAAATTTTGACATGGTAACTGTAATTGAAACTTTTGGAGGAAAGGGCTAATGGGTAAAACCTTTTTCTCAATGGAACTAACTCCTAAAACCACTGTGTGTATTGCTGTATGACTTTTTCTCTTTACAAAATTCTTCTCTCTCCTTGCTCTGAAATACTTTCAAGAAAATGGAATCTTATGCATCAAAAGTAGCTTCCTCCTCCACTTGTGAAGGCAAATGTTACCAGAATGGGACATAGGAAAAAGTAGCTCTAGGAAGGTCTGTTAGCATGATTCTATGATAGGCAAAAGATGTTGTTAAAACTGCTCGATTACTTCATCTCAATAAAATAGGACATCATTAAGGGTTACAATCAGATTGCAAGCTCAGCAAGTGTCCATTCACTGATTTTTCCCCCCTCAGAACAAATAGTCCAAATAACCTCACTAGCCTAAACCGTTGTGTTAGGTCTTTCATGCTGCTATAAAAAAAAAAAAAAAAAAAAAAAAAAAAAAAAAAAAAAAAAAAAAAAATCCATGGGCTGGGTGGCTTATAAATAACAGAAATTGATTTCTCACAGTTATTTTTAATTTTTTAAAAACTTTTATTTTAGAGAGGGAGAGAAAGTAGGAGGGGAGACAGACAGAGGGAGAGAGAGAAAAAATAATAAGCAGGCTCCAAGCTCAGCACAGAGCCCTACACAGGCCTCAAACCCACAACCCTGGGATCACAACCTGAACCAAAATCGAGAGTCACTCACTCAACTGACTAAGCCACCCAGATGTCCCTATTTCTTGCCGTTCTTAAGGCCAGAAATCTGAGATCAAGGCCATGGCCGACTTTTTGTCTGGTGAAAGCCTGCTTCCTGATTCATATACAGTTGTCGTTTTGCTATATTTTCACATTGGGGAAGGGGCAAAGACTCTATGAGGTCTTCTTTATAAGAGTGTTAATCCCATTCTTAGTGGCTTCACCCACATGACCTATCAGATCCCAAAGATCCCACCTCCTGGTACCATCACATTGGGTTTAGAAATCAACATTATGGATTTTGTGGGGACAGAAACAATCTCTCTATAACAACTGGTAAAACTGTGATCATGCCAGATTCATGAATGAGAATTTGAGGCTTTGATATTCTAGTCATACTCATATTAACTAGAATACCCTTTTATCTTTGATGGCTGCCATTATACTTATTCTACTTATGTATTTTCTCTTAAAAAAAAAACACCTATTTTCATTTCTCTTTGGGAGAGTGTCTTTCTGTCCATTTCCCAGCTAGTTACCTAGCTTTCTACCACATTAAATTAATTGTCTCTACAGATTTTCTTTCCATTTCTTCCTACAGCAACTTGTAATTCTGTTTCTCAGACTTTTGTCAAGCTCTTGGTTCTTAGCTGGTCATTTGTTTTCCTAGAGAATTGTTTACTTTCACCCTTTTTAAGGAATTTAGAACATTCTGACTGTACTAATTTTATTTTAATGGATGCTTTTGAATTTTTTCATAGGCATATTTCACACTAAATTTACATGAGATTATATTTACATGAATGTCACATCTATATCACATAAATCCAGGATATATATTTTACTATGCAACACTACAAGAAATTAGTCATCTCCAAATGTCAACAATGACCTTTTTTCATACAATTAAATAATAAAAAAAACACTGTTGGTCTATTTGCTCATTCATCCATTCTTCTCTAACCCATTTTGTTATTCCCATATTTTCTTATTTGTCTAACCATAATTCATTGACCACTCACACTTCTGGGTGATGAGTAGATAGAATAAAATGATATGAGTTATGCAAATGGTTCAGAATTACTAAAGTTTAACTTTAGGCAGCAGAAAATCGTATAGTGTAAGTATGAATAAAGTTCAGGAGATAAAATGATAAGTGATTGGAAAGTAGTTGCAGTCTAGAATAGAAATGTTCTCAGTTTCTCAGTAATAAGCTTGACTATTATCCCCCAAAGTATTTTGATATTGAACTATTTCGGACAAAGTGACATTATGATCATATCTGAATTTTAATACAAATCATGCTGGTAGCTCTATGAAAAATGGGTTCAAGAAGATTAAATCAGAAATAGGGAATAACTTGGAAAAAATTTAATTAGCTGTGATAGAAATTATGAGCTCATGAACAAAGGAGACATAGAAATAATTCAAATAAATTGATAGATATCATGGGAGAAGAAATGACCAGGATTGGTAACAAATCATATGAGGGATTAAGACAAAATAAAGAGTCTCAGTGGCCTGCCTCCCAATTCTCTAGTTCTTCAGACTTCATAACTTGTTAGGTCATTATTGTGAAAAAGAGAGAGAGAGAGAGAGGGAACTGAATACACACACTTGAGTGTGTATGAGATGATATATCACCTCTGTGTGCATGTGTATGCAGGTGTGTGTATGTTGTCATATGTACTCCCCCTATAGCTGCATTAGCTACCTAAAGAGCACATCCTCTTCCCTGGCCAAAAGCTGGAGTCAGGGACACATTTGTGGCTCACTGTATGGTGAAAAATGTTTCTGAGGTACTTCTGAAAATGTACTTTCTGTGGTATTGGAAGAAGGCACATACAAGGAGGATTGTCACTTTAGTGAAAACCAGGAGGAGCCATTAAAGGGAGGGGTCCCACTTGTGGCATTCTACTGTGAAGACATCGGAGAGGGTCTTGGGAGCACTTCAGAAAACCAAGTGCTTCTGGAACCAGGAGCTGGAAAATCTACCTTCTGCAGGAGTTGGGACTGGAGGAAGTCACACCCAACAATAGCCTAACACTGATGAAATATCACACAGTGGGAACCCAGAATAGGATTAACTATACCATAGAGGATTCTAGCATGGGAGATAGCTTTGCCTTGAAGGAGACTGGAGACAGGAGCTGGACTTAGAATGGAGAGAAGAAAAGAAAAATTCCTTCTCCCCCTGTGTCCTTGCACCACCCTCTATTGATAAGTTTAACATAGTGAGTGCCAGCTGTCATATGAAAATATTGGCAAAGCATGTCTACATTATCACAGAGCAGGCAAAGGGTATATTTAGATATTAGGGATAATAAATCAATAGCTGGAGAGTCCACACCTTTATATTTTTACTTAAAAAGATATAGCTAACCTTCTTACAAGTGAAGAAGTTCTCACCTCTCAAAATGAGAAGATATATAGTTCCAAGTCATTTTAGGAGAGAGAAAGAGACTGATATATATATTCTATTTCCTTCCTTCCTTCTTTCCTTCTTCCTCTTTCTTTCCCTCTTATTTTCTTCTTTTCTTTTTTTCTCTCTCTCTCTTTCTCTCTCCATGTTTCATTCCTTCTTTCTCTCCCTTTTCTCTTTTTCCTCTGTGTGTGTTTATATGTATATTTATGTGTGTGTGCTTTATACATATATATACACATACATATATGTGCGTGTATTTATATATATGTCATGTTTGTTTATTTATTTATTTATTTATATCATATATAAGACAGAAAAGAAAATATTAGAAATACTTTGTAAGATTAGTATGGTTACAATCTAAAATTGGTCACAATGCATTAGTTGATACCTGTGATTTCCTATTTCTACTATGCATTCTATATTTTTCTATACTCAGAACATCAGTTGATAAGAGTTTTTATCTGGTAAAATTGGTGATGCAAAGTTTGAAGGACTGAGTCTTTCTGTCTCTCTCTTTTGCTAAGGTTCTCCATCAATCTGTACTACTGAGTGTAGAAGTACTAAAAGGCACCACAGAACATCCCCTAGATTTCAGACATAGTCATCTTTCATCTAATATGTAGCAGCAACACAATATCTCCATGGTAATTGACATCAATCACTTCAGCAAAGACAGGAGGCTTTTTTCCTGCCTATTGATTCAGTAGTAAAAGAAGCCCAAATAGCCTGTAGCAGTCTCATCTTAATTTGAATTGGAATTGTATCGTGACCCCTTGACATGTCTTGAGTATTTGTCACGTCTTAGGGACTAAGACTTTCAAAATAGCAGAGGTTATCGTTTCCCAGATGGGAAACAAAAATTAGATAGAATGAATATTTAGAAATAAGAGTGAGATGGGTCACCTCCACTTCTGCTGCTTGTCTTCTGGGCTGATGTATTGTTACTTTGGGGAAGAAAGCAGATGTAATATTCTCTGATTGTACAAATTACATACTGCATCCCTTTAGGATATTGTCTCTCAATTGATGCCATTACTGAATCTTTGACAAACCATACCATTTTTAAATTAATTAAATCATTTCTTGGGTGTAGGAGTATGTATCAAAACAAGTTAATTCCATGAACATGAGCCCATTGCTACTCTTTCTTTGCTAAGAAATTACTTTCTTTACCAGAATTGTTGTTATGAATATGGGTAAGCCATTCAGGCAGTCTATGAATAGTGATGTTGGCAGAAGTATTACATGAAGAGAAGACACATTCATATACAGAATATGTATATTCCAGTGAGAATAAATCTCTGCCCTTCCATGATAGAAGAAGTCTAATTTTCTCAACAGCCACCAGGCTGGCTTGCCTTCCTTCACAATGGTGCCATATCTTACAATGGTCCTCAGTGTTGGCTTCCATATTAATGAATTAGACACTCAGCAGTATTTTGAGTCAAGTCAGCCTTGGTGAGGGAAATTCCATGTTGTTGAGGTCATGCATAGCCTCCATTTCTACCACCAGTATCATTTTCATCATAGGCCTTCTGAGCCAGTACTGGATGGGTTGGGGAAAGATGTTGCCTGATACCCATAAAGCATATTAGTTTATCCTCTGATTAATTAAATTCATCTCTCTTGTGGACACTTTTTGGTAGACATTCACACTTGCACAAATATATTCACAATATATGTCAAATCTGAAAAGTCTATTCACATACTTCTTACCCAGATTTCCTTGTTACCAATCTTCCAATCCTTCTTCTTTCAAGGTCTGTCCAGTTAAACCATTAGCATCTTCTCTTAAATAATCTCAATATGTGCTTATGGCCATCTATAATCAGATATATTAGACAACTAAGTATACTACTTCAAGTTCTGCCCACTGGAAGAACTTCTTTCTATTATTCTTTAGGGGTGACCCTAAGTGAGGCTGCAGTACTGGAGATGTCCACTTTTGGGTGGTACCAGCATATTATGCAAACACATAGGTAAATTAGACTTGACAGTTTGTTTTTTTTTTTTGTTTTTTTTTTTTTAATCTTCAGCCAACTAATTATAAGAAATTGCCCAGGAAACCACAGACATGGATTGTGGCAGAGGAGACTACAATAGCAATCAATGTTGAAAGTGTCTGAATTACCTTCTCAGGCAACTTACTGCTTACTTTTGGTCCTGCTCAACCTTGATTATAATTTCTTGGTTACAATTTGCTTATTTTATGTATTTGTTTATTATATATTCTAACCAAGTTTTATCAGCTGTCCCATGGAAAGCTTCCAAGTGGGTTGTGCAGGTGCTCCTGAAGGAGGCTTTCCAGCAAGTTTCCATAACACCCACATAGGTACTTTCACAGTGAATTCTATCTCTCACCTCAGGCAGCTTCTCAGCAAGTGTTTTGATATCGTGTGCATTTTTACTGCTTGCCAGTCTTGGCCTACAGCATTATGGATAACTTTTCTGTCATACGTTAATGGAAGGGGCTAAGTGCTGGGAAGAGTTATCTGAGGTTCTCCTGTTTTCTTAAGAGATCTAAATTTCTGACTAGAAGGTCAGAATTTGTGCCTTCATTTGTACTTTCTCTCAGCCGTACAGATAGTGCTTTTATCTCAATGTCTACTACTTTTGTATATTTAGGGTTTCTTTATTTATTAATATTTAATATGCTGTTAACTAGCTAATGAATCTGTAAGTTAAACTTCAGTGTTCAAATTATTATGTGGTTTATCTCGTGATTGAATCCTAAATGATACATCATCTTCTCCCTTGAGGTTCTTTTCCCTCTCTAGTAATTCTGGGGACACACCATTTTGACATTCAAAACCAACATGTAACAGGAACTACAACGAGTGTTGTTGGGAAATTGATAATAAAATAATGTAGTTAACCTCCCCATTTGCTTGAAGTATAGTTGTGGTGGTGGTGGTGAAGCAGGAGGGGGAGGAGGGGGAGGAAAAGGAGGGGAAGAAAGAGGAGGAAGAAGGAGAGAAAAGAGCATTATGTAACAAGAGGAACTACTATGGACAGATGGTAAGGAGACAATTTCCTAAGGTGCAAACATTAACCAGACATGGAGTCTAGAAGAAAAACTCTGATAAGTCATTCTTTAGCATCCCTCTCCCCACAAAAAACCAAAAAACTTCTTAGAATACTGCTTTCCTAAATCTGAATTTAGAAGACATCTGCCTAAATGAATGAGCTATATACAATTCAAGGGTATTGTTTAATTTTATTCTTAGAATTTTGTCCTAGTAGCTGCATATCCAGCTGTAGACCATTCTTAACCAACAGAACATTGCTGTTGATTTGCCATAATTTGGAGAAATTATGATCCCTCTGTGCTCCCTATAGATAGTATGTATTTTACCTCCAAAACTTTCCCAGATTTCAGAGTACACTATCATCTCAGTGACTTATTATTATCTGGAGAAGTTCAATAAGAACTAGAAAACATTCTCTTCTTTCATATGATAGAATAAAATAAAGAATGTACCAACTGGGGCTAAGTGCTGGGAAGAGGTATCTGAGGGAACATCATTATTTTATTCTTCTTCTAATGCATGTTCTTCAATAAATTCAGAAAATAATCCTTTATGTCTTTGCATAGAAACTAGTAGTACAATTTTGATAGTTCTCAGTCCCCTATACATGTGTAACTTTCTATACAATCTAGATATAGAGTTCATAATTCAAAATATCCAACTACAACACATTAGTGAATAATGGATCTGATTGCAGTATTATGAATAATCTACTACCAGGGTACAGGATCATATTCAAACTACCCAGAAGCAATGGAGTTCATCCAATTTATATTTTGCAGAATATTTTTCTATGCATTCTTCTAATACAGTGTTTCAGATTTCTGGTTATCCAATACATGGCTCCATACATTCAGCTTTGCATACTATTTTATTTATTGATTCATGTAGTAATTATTTCATGTGGAAGACCCTATGAGTCTTATTTTTTATTATTTATTAGAGAATAACAATTGATACCACCACAAAGCTCAACTATCTGGTGGCAAGAAGCACAATGATTACTTATAGATAAATTAATTTTAAACAAATAAGAAGGAATAAAAGAGAATAACAAAGTGGGCCTTGCTTTACATAAAGTAGGAGAAGTCATCAGCCAAGTAAGAAGAGAACATTGCATGCAGAGAAATATACAAGCAAATATGCCAGTTTGGAAAGCACTGGGTTTGTGGTCATTGAAATTAATACATCAATGTGTTCAAATGGTGGTAGGTAAAGAGTAGATGGCCATATAATGGAGTAGCTGAGCTGGTCAGGAGCAAAGGACAGCAACTAAAGACATTCAGTGGAGGCTTCTGTCTGATAACTTTATTCTGGGCCATATTCATTCACATAATCTTTTTAAACTAGATTACCCACCATAAATCTGCTTAATGAAAGATTCTATGAGTTCCATTGGTTTAGGCAAATTCTAATGTATGCATGTAGTTACATTAATTCAGCTGAACTGTAATCCTAGAGAATTTGGAGGTACCTAATTTAACACACAGAAAAGTTATACAGTAGCAATCATTTAGAATTTGTGTTGCACCTCAGATTTCTTTGAGTCCAACATCTATGATCTTTTCACTCTATTTAATTTATGAAAGTAAAATCAAGTAAAATGGTGTGGATGGAATAAAAAATGCATGGTTATCCCTAAGAAGGGACACAAAAGGGGAAGGAGAGAATACACATAAACTTGGAAGTAGAAAGGTATGTTTGGAGAAGTTAAATAGAGCATAGTAAGTGCTTGAAAGCTCAAGATTAAGTCAGACAGATTCAGAATGAACAAGATTCTCTAGTTGTGTGATCTAGAGAAAGTTGCTTAACTTCTTTAAACAGGATTATTAACTTCTTTCAGCCCATATTTATTTAAAGTGAGGATAATAGTAACTACTTAATAGGATCATTGCAAGAACTTTATCATCACTTACTAACTTTCACATTGCTGTACACAGAGAACCCTACTCTGGTTTCCACAGGTTCCTACCAGTCACTTCTAAGACTGAAAATAACAGTAACACAGAATTCCTAGAATTTTTGTGGCATCTTAATTGGGAAGGCATTCTGTAGGTACAGAATGCATAAGGCACATTGTTTTATCACAGTTGGTTATCAGTAAATACTAGTTATTGTTACAGAAGATTTTTCTCTGTGATTAAATGAGTCAAATTTTTGGGTTCTTTTAATTTTTTAAATGTTTTATTTATTTTTGAGAGAGAGAGGCAGAGAGACAGAGAGAGACAAAGACAGAGACAAAGTATGAGTGGGGGAGGGACAGAGAGAGAGAGGGAGACAGAATCTGAAGCAGGCTCCAGCCTCTGATCTGTCAGCACAGAACGCAGTGCGGGGCTCAAACTCATGAACTCTGAGATCATGACCTGAGCCAAAGTCAGACGCTTAAATGACTGAGCCACTCAGGCGCCCCAAAATTTTCTATTTCATGTTCATGTTTGGGACACCATAAAATATGTACAGTAAAATGAAGAATTCTTCTCTCTAGAAGATCACATCAACTCCATATTTACTGAGTTTAAGTTAGGACACACATGTTCTTCAAGTACATTAGATTTTCATTTACAGTCTAAGATCCAATAATTCAGGCATTGGCATGATACCTGGATTCATCTTTGGGATATGTGATCCTAAAACAAAATATTATTTTCTATAAAAATTTTCTTATTTGCTCATTTTGCATCCTGTAATGATTTTTGATGATGAAACAAAAAGAGTGGTGATATGTTTTTTCTTTTTTCCTCAACATCTTCAATATTTTTTTCTTTATGTTCTTTTTTTTTTTTTTGCACGATTTCAGGATTTCTTCCTATTTTTAAGGTTCCCATTTGCAGTAGAATTCTGACACTCCCCATGCATCTGACTGAAGCTGTGTGTGTGTGTGTGTGTGTGTGTGTGTGTATTCTCTTCAGTTTCCTTTTTCTTTATAAAATGCTGAGTATATTAAGCCAACACCATAGCAACACAGTTGAAACTTCTTGTTCTGCCAATTTAAGGAATTATAATATTTCTCTTAATAAATCCTATCATCTTTTCTATGTTCGCCATTTATTCTACAATAATGTTAAATATGATTGTGTGATTCTCACATATTCTACATGAGATACTTATGGTAGATAAAATTGACATAGCAGATAAGGGTACTGAAGGTTATGTAAGTAACATGCTTTTCCTTAGATCACTAAGTGTTGATTAATACATATAGGATTAATCCTTGGATTAATTAGCTCTGAATTTATACACACTACCCCAAATTGAATGTTCTTCCTAAATCAAATTTGTCTTGATGTCATATTGAGATGAATACAATTATTCTCATGTAGATTGCATAACTACTTTATATGGTTTGGATTTATCTCAAATGTTACTTATCTATGTATCTGGCAACATGAATTTAATATTCTCTTTCCTCCAAAAAAAGACACTTACATAATGCCAGTCTAAAATAGCATCACTCAATTTATTTTACCCCTTATAAGAAGTCACATATATTTTATCTTTGACTACAATGACAAATGAATTCATGAATGTTTTCTTTCCTCAATAAGAAATTCTTAATTTCTGAGATCACTATTTCTTCCTTTTCCCAATTTCCCAAGTGGCAGGCTACCTCTTGAGCATTTGAATAAAATGCTTTCATAACATTCAAAAACCTTCATGTCATAAAAAGAATGTATAGATATTTTATATAATCAGGATTTTAAAAGCACATCTACAATAACCAGGAGCTACTTCTTTAAAAAAAAGTAAATGGAATTGAAATACAGTAAATTAAAATATTGATTGCAAGGTAAATTCCCATTTTGGAGTAAATAGTAGAACTGATACTTATATTATTTGCTTTAAAAAGGAAAGAAAAGGAAGATAAGGAAATTAAATGTTAGCATGGGAGTATAGACTTTTACAAGGAGAAATATCATTTTTTTTCTTATATAATTTGTGTATCTTGACAACATCAGAAAACAGAAAACTCTACAGGTTTGAGTTACTGATTAAATAACCCTTATATCTCTCTTTCCTTGAAAATACTAAAGACAGACATGTTTTACTCTGAGAAGTGCTGTGATATGTGAATAATTTCTATAAGGAAATCTCTCTACAAAATGATTGTCTGAGTTCTTAAAATTTTCTTTCTTAACTAGAATGTTTACATATTTTATTCACAAAAGTATACTTGCCTTAGTAAAATCAACCAATTTGAAGCTTGTAAAAATCTTAAAGCACTGAATTTCTCCTCATGACTGCAATTCAGTCCTAAATAAAAATATCAAATCCTTTTCATTAATCAGGCTTTGTAGACTTTGGCTGTTGAGAAGGCTGGGGAGAATGGGCCTTATCCAGGGAATATCTGAGAAAAGCTCTCTTTGCAGTTGATGTGCACATTTGGTTTAGCAGATGTTCTTTGTTGATTGAGCCACGAGTGACTATATCCTAGAACTGTCTAACCTATTTCTTTCCTTCAGTCAATCTTTTCACAGCCTGGGTTAATCTACTAACAGATGCTTCAGAAGAAGTCAATAAATGGAGGAAAACTGATTAATGTTTAAACACAGGAATGCTTAGTAACCTTATTATTTATGTATAAACTAAAAATATTAGCAAATTGTTTAAAATAAAGTATACACCAAACCAGTTTAAGATTAAAAATTCACAGTAAATTAATTCAAATCATTTTTTGCCATTTAGACCTAAGAAACTTTAGTTTTATATATTTTTTTTATGACATGAACTCATAAGATGGTGTTAATCCATCTCTAAGGGACACCGTTACAAATATTTTAAATTTTCAAAATAAAGAATGTAAAAAATAGTAACAATAAATGTAAACTATATATAGAATGAAAATTTTCAGTAAGGGTCAGTACATTGCTATTTCAGTAGTTAACTACTCGATAATGACTACTATGCACTGAATTTTGTCCTCTGAAATTTGTATATTAAAGACCTAACCCCCAATGTAACTGTTTCTGGAGATAGGGTTTTTAGAAGGTAATTAAAGTTAAAAGAGGTCTTAAGGATGGAGCCTAACCTGATAAGATTGTGACCTTATAAAAAGAGAACGTGAGAGATCTCTCTCTCCTTGTCTCTGCCTTGGGAGACATAGTGACAAGTTAGCCATTTGCAAACTTGTTGCTAATTAAAATATCAATTATTTTGTCATGAAATGTGGGAAAGGAGGAAAGGAAGTTGAATTACTCTACATACTGAGAGGAGAAAATTTGAACCCCATGGAAGGAAATTAAATAAGGATTCGCTATGGAACTAACTTGTGAAGCCAAGAGAGACCAATGTATTATTAACAAGATGGATGGTAGGGGCTCCTGGGTGGCTCAGTCAGTTAAGCATCTGACTTCAGCTTAGGTCATGATCTTGTGGTTCGTGGGTTTGAGCTTTGTGTCAGGCTCTGTGCTGACAGCTCGGAACCTGGAGCCTGCTTCAGATTCTGTGACTCCTCTCTCTGCCCCTCCCCCACTCATGCTGTGTCTCTCTCCATCTCTCAAAAATGAATAAAGGTTAAAAAATTAAAAAAAAAGATGAATGGTAGATGTCTGTGTGCTCTATACCATGGTCAAATTAGTAACTAAACTTTTTGTTGGATTTTAAAGAGAGTGAGGATGGTAATGGTAGGTAAAGAAGAAATATCATATAACTCATCAATAAAAGGTGCATTGGGAAACAGGAGAAATGGAGTTCCTGGGAATATTGTTTTAAATGTTAGACATTCTTCACTTCCATAATCCTTGGGATTTGGGGTTTGAAACAAAATTATATTTATCTCCAAAAGTAAGAAAGACCAAATTCTGTCTAGGGTACATGTAGGTTGTCCATTAAATATTCAAAATATATTTAGTTTTTGCAGCCCATAGAAAATTCTGTCTTTGTTACTGAGTATATAAAGCATGTGTACAGACATATGTGAATAGAATCCTAAGGTTTTGACTATCAACAGAGCCTATACTGTCTCAACAGTGTGTCTTGAATAATTGACACAACCTAAGAAGATCAGAGAAATCACCTAGATAAGTAAATGATATTGTTCTTTTCTATTTTGGTGAAATGATTGGAACAAGATTAATGCAGTGGCTGTGGTAGCTCATGCCTGTCAGTAAGCAGAAAATTCTCATTTTAATACCACCTCAATTACCTCTCAATTACTAAAGATCCAGAAACAAACACTAGAAAAAAAAAATCACAGGAATATGCACTGGGAGCTTAGGAGTCTATTGAAAAGTATTAAATACAACAACTAAATCATGAACATGTTTGTTAAGTCCTAAATTAATCAGTCAAACTGATAATCGTAGTGCTTTAAGCCTAACATAATGAATTAACAAAAAGCTTACCCAGGTATTCATTTCAAAATATAATCAATACTAAAAATATAGACTTAGAAATATATATAAGGAGAATCCCATTTTAAAATGCATTGAATTAGGGGTGCCTGGGTGGCTCAGTCGGTTAAGCATCTGACTTCGTCTGAGGTCTGATCTTGTGGTTCGTGGGCTCAAGCCCTGCATCACGCTCTGTGCTGACAGCTTGGAGCCTGGAGTCTGCTTTGGATTCTGTGTCTTCCTGTCTCTCTCTGCCCCTCCCTTGCTCTCACTCTGTCTCTCTCTAAAATAAATAAACATTAAAAAATATTTTTAAATGCACTGAATTGAGGAAACATCTATCAAGAACTAACAACAATTGCCTTTGATCTAAAAACTTAACACTTATTAAAACAACATACATCATACCCGTAATGTCCAAAAAAGCAATGAGGTTGAATAAACCTTCCCTTATTACAAATAGCAATTATAAAAACTAATACAATATCAACAAATTATCTAAATATACTGTAGCATCTAAATAAGACAGAGAACTCTGGTAAAGATATCCACAAAATTATGCTGACAAAAATTCTAAATAGATTTTAACAGTTATCACATCCCTTATATTAATTTATAGTCATTAGATGACAAAAAAGAAAGATATAAAAAATATAAATGACCATGTCAGCCATCAAATCTAATTGATATTTGTAGAACACTATACTTAACACCTGCTGGATAAACATTATTTCAAACACATATGGAGTGTTCACAAAGATAGACCACTTATTGATCTGTAAAATAAATCTCAAGGTCACAAATGGATCTTTTTCAAGCTATGTTCCTTGATCATAACATAATTAACTACAAATAAAGAAATTAACACATATAGAAGGCCCCAGATATATAGATATTAACTCATTTCTAAACAGCACATATGTCACCGTATAAAAATAGAAGGGAACTATATAATATTTTGAGTCAAATTATAATTTAAAACTAGCATATCAAAATTTATGTGAAGCTGCTAAAGAAATATTTAAGGGAAGTTTTTTTTTTTTTGTTTTTTTTTTTTTTTAAATTTTTTTTTTCCAACTTTTTAAATTTATTTTTGGGACAGAGAGAGACAGAGCATGAACGGGGGAGGGGCAGAGAGAGAGGGAGACACAGAATCGGAAACAGGCTCCAGGCTCCGAGCCTTCAGCCCAGAGCCTGACGCGGGGCTCGAACTCACGGACCGCGAGATCGTGACCTGGCTGAAGTCGGACGCTTAACCGACTGCGCCACCCAGGCGCCCCTTAAGGGAAGTTTTTAATGTTAATTGCAAATATTAAAAAAGAAATGTCTGAAATCAATGCTGTAAACCTACAACCACAGGAAAGTAGTACAAGAACAGCAAGGAAAAAATATGGTAAGCAGAAGGAAAGACATAACAAAGATTAAGAGAAGAAATCAACAAAATAGAAAACATGCAAAAATGGAGAACATAGAGCTGCCTCATGTAATTCAGAACAATCAGTTAAATTCATATTTCAGATAAAGTACATTTTTAGTATGCCACGTATATTATATGGAACATGATTATGCATGCAAAAATATCTATTGTCAATCTGAATTCAAATTTAATTGGGTTCTTGTATTTTTTTATTAAACCTGACAACTCTAAGATAAAAATCAATAGCATCAAAAGTTTGTTCTTTGAAAAGACAAATAAAATTGTAAATCTCACACTCTATTGATGAAGAAAGAAAGGAGACATGTGACAAATTATCATTATTTCCAGGGATACCACTCAAGATCATTCAGATTCTAAAATAATACAAAGGGGACATTATAAATGACTTAATGCCAGTTCTGTGAAATGAAGAAATTATTTGGAAGTCACAAATTACGAAAACTGACAAAAGAAAATAATCTTATAAGAGGCTAGAGAACCTCCTAACTCCTTCTACCATGTGAGGACACAGCAAGAAGATGGCCATCTATAAACCAAGAAGAGGACCCTCCCCCCAAACCTGACCTGTCTGGCACCTGGAGCTTGGGCTTTACAAATATTTCTTGTTTAAGATACCCAGTCTGTGGTAGTTTGTTAGCAGCCTGAGCCGAATAAAATACTTTTTCCTTTACCATCATGATTGTCTAAACTTGTGGCTTCAGGGGCTTGGGAATGTGGAGAGTAAGATACTCCATTCCTTTATGCCCCGTCCTTCCCTTCTGCCTAAAACTAAATCTGACTTATGGGGGTGTAGGAGTGAGTCCTTCAGAGTCTCTTCTGAGGCTTTTCTGCTGCCAGGATCTAGGAAGTGAGAATTCACATCTGGCTCAAATGTTTCCATAGCTGCTAAGCTTCCCTTCAAATGTAGAAGGTAGGGTAACTCCCAAATGTTAGATCTTGCTAGCATGTTCTTCTTGACCCAAAATAAACTCATAGAAAATCTGACACAGGCCTGAAAATAGAAGTATAGGCTGCGCTATTTGTATCTCTCAAATCTTCTTTTTTTCTCCATATATATCTGTTCATTCATTCATTCATCCATTCATTCATTCATTTGCTGTTGAAGTGGCCAGAGGATAAACCTAGATACTCACTTATGCCATCATCCTGCTATTAGAGCCCGGACTGGTCTTTTCCCATATTGCAGACACTTTCAAGCTCGCTGAGATTTCTGTGGACCATTTCCATTTACTTGGCTATGAGACAGGGGTTGGGGACAAAATTCTGGATATACCATCCCCTTCTCTATGGCAGAGGGAGGAAATGGCTTCATGCCTTGGCTGCTGAACTTCCACCAGGTAGACAATTCTGATATTTCTGTGTCCTGCTTCCTGGGTTATAAGTAGGCTCAATGTGTATCAATTCATCCTGTTATACCAATTCAGTGTTATCCTCAAATTTATACATATACGGACATACTTGTGCCTTTTTATCTGATTATGGTTAACAAAATATGTATCAAGTAGTGGATTCTTAAGTATTTGAACACATGAATGGTGCATTATGGTGGGTTTTTTTTTTTTGGATTTTTTGCATTTTATTTTCATTTTCTGAATTTTATAAATTATCTGTAATTATGTTTAAAATCAGAATAGCAATAGGGAAAATTAAGCACAATTTATCCATTGTTAAATAAATACATTCTTTTTAAAAAAATGTTTATTTATTTTGAAAGAGACAGAGAGTGTGAGCAGCGGAGGGGCATAAAGAGAGGGAAAGAGAGAATCCCAAGCAGGCCCCACACTGTCAGTGGAGAGCCCTACACCAGCTCCATCTCACAACTGTGAATTATGACCTGAACAAAATCAAGAGACACTTAACGGACTGATCCACCCAGGTGCCCCAAATAAATAAGTTCTTAATATATTGCTTCCTAATTATAATTATAAAATTATAGAGTAAAATTATGTAATTATATATACTTAATTCTAATAATATTTTATTTATTTTTATACTCCAATAGGATGCAAATAATATACGGTACTTTCAAATCTAACACTAGTTTTACCAGAAAAAGTTTCATACTCTGAGTGGCTTAATACTTAAGGTGCAATTTACTATATAGATGAAAATTTTATTTTTAATTTTTATTTTTTAAGTTTATTTATTTATTTTGAGAGAGAGAGAGAGAGACCATGAGTGGGGCAGAGGCAGAGAGAGAGGGAGAGAGAGAGAGAATCCCAAGCAGGCTGAGTACTGTCAGCACTGAGCCTAATGTGGGGCTCCAACTCACGAACCATGAGGTCATGACCTGAGCCCAAACCAAGAGTGTTATGCTTAGTGACTGAGCCACCCAGGCACCTCTGAAAGTTTTAGTTTTAAAAACTAAAGTTCACAATTAAATGATAGATTAAAACGTGGCAAAATATCTTGTATCCATGTCATGTTAAACTATTTTCTACTCCATGACTAAAAAGTAGAAGTGTGTTTGTTAATAAACAGTAATAATGAGTAATGCTAGTTGTTCAAGGGTTAAAAGTTTTCCAGAAAATTTATAATCAGTTTTAATTCAAATGAAAGAGTAATAAAATGATGGAAATTTTAGTCTCAGTGACATGATAAAGTAATATTCTCTTGGCCTAATTTCAGAATATGTGTCAAAATTATATATAAATTTATATAATTATAACTTTACTATTTTTAAAATTTCATCTACAATTAAAATTACCAAAAAGTAGAATCTAGGCAATAAAGCAATTGAATGCCCAAGAACACTGAAAAGAGAGAAAAATCTAAAAATCTGGTAGAATATATCCTGTTTAGTTTATGGTCATTAGTTTTCCTTTAGTTTCCTTAATAATACAGACCTATGTGGAACTAACACATATTGTTGGCTTTTTGAAAATAATTTCAACTTTGTCTTACTGGTAACATCAATATCAATAAATGCTTTAAATAAAATAGTAAATTATTTACATGTACAAAGTTTCCATTTATCTATAACGGTGATTGTGTTTTCTTTTGGACAATATAATGTCCATAAAAATCTGCAAGAAAATTAATAATGGATGTTAACAAATAATAAAATATATGGGTAGGTATTGATAAGAAAATATTAAGGAAAATAGTAACATAAAATATGAAAAGTGGTGCCAAGATGTTCTTTAATACAAAAATCTAAATGATTTCTCAATTTTCCAAAGTTGTATGATTGTATCCAAGCATATAATTTGATTATTTAGGGAAGTATATTTTGATACCTCTTTTTGATAAAGCCAAGAAAATGCTTGATAAGCCAGAGTGCCATGAGTAACTAAATAGAGGTGAATTTCTCTACATATCAATATCATGTATTAAATGAAATGTGACTCACTGGGGCATCTGTGAATTCAGAAAGAAAATGATGTACCTTCAAATATATGTAAGGAAAGAAAATTCAGTGGTAATCTGAGACCAAAGAGGTATGACCACAAACAAATTCTTAACTTTTTTTTTTTTTTTTTTTTTTTTTTGCTGTGAGTCCTGTATCCTATCTCTTTTCTCCCTACTCAAAAGCTTTAAACACATATAATATATATGATTTCTGTTGATGGCTATTTAAGCAAACAGGGAAATTGAAGAACTTCATGGTTCTGGAAGATGAAAGCAGTTATAAAAGACTTCAAGTTTAGATAAGTAATTTAACAAAAAGAGAAATTTAGAGCTAGAGGTGACAAATCAAATGTAAACCTTCTCAAAAATTTTCTTTTCAGGACATATATATTTCCCAACAAAAGTGAGATTTAGGATGAAGTCAAGACACTAAAATATAAAAAGAAATGTTGAGATTATCTGTGTTGCAGACTCAAATATTCAAAGGACATGAGATTAGTAAGATATCATAGAGGCAGTACAATGAAATAATAATGATACTAGAATTTAAATGCACACATTTAGAGTGAACAATTTCAGGACATGCAAAAAGAAAACAAACAATACACACACACACACACACACACACACACACACATATGCCTTTTTCATTCTCTTAGTACAATACAGTATGACAAAAATATTAGCTTGATAATGGTCTGTTTCTTCTATGAAATTTAACTTGGCCATTATCCAGATTGCTCTTCTCAAGGACAACTGGTCTAGGTGCCTTTAATTTGAAAGAGCACCATTTAGATTCATGACCAAAACTGTTCTTTCTGAAAGACCATTAAGTGTATTTTCAATATTTCTAATCAACATTAGCCAAGAGAGATCTGGACACTATTCATCACTTAGCGAATCAGAACAGTTTGGATTGTCCTTTAAAAATTTGTTGTCCAGGTTATACAGCCAACAATATTACTAAACTGAGAAATAATGCTTTTATTTGGTTCAGAATTGGTTGTATTTCAAATTTGCTTAAGTATCAAATTGAAGGGAGTTACATTAAAATACTGTCCTATTTGGGACGATTTGTTGCTTTTTCATTTTCCAGAAGTGCAAAAGTTAATGTCATATTGAGCTTACCTAGTATCTAAGAAGGTTCTCTTCTAGAGGCATCCTTCAACAATTTCTCTGCTTATAGTTTGAATACTTAGTATCACTTACTAGGTTTTAGAAAACTTTTCCCACTTACAAATATCCTGTGCTTTTTTTTGTGGGTAATACTTTAAATGCTTTTCCCTCACCTCAATCAGATAAATGTGAAACCAAAAAAAAAAAAAACTGAATGATTAATTTCATCAGAAATTAAAGTAAGCTTCAACATTAAGTTGCACATATAAACTGAAAAATATCTCCAGTGAGTTCTAACAATAATCAAGCCCTGTACCCACAACCTGCCTTAGATGATTTGTTTTCCGAAGTAGCTCTGGAAATTTTATTTGTGTGTCTAAGCTTTTCTGGTTCTATTGTAAATTGTCTTTTCTCTTTTATTATTTATGTTGGAAATACTTTTGATTTAGTTCATAATCTTCCTGCAAAAGATACATTGTACATTTGTGCTTCTTCATACATTATACATAACAATAAGCAAAATTTACAGCAGTGTAAGCAAAAGAATAGTTAGCTTTACTGCAATATACAAAATTCAGCCAATTCAGCAAAAGCCTTGAAACTCTAGAAGAAACATTTTCACAAGCTGCATATGTGTTATAATAAGCCCTTCAAATATGTGCGCATACACATTTTTTTTTTACTTCAGAGAAAATTGAATGGTTTAGTAAATTGAAAGTGGCAAGTGGAAACACAGCGCTCTCCGTTTTGCAGCAACGGTGTTTAGTGTGGCAGCTCCCAGTCTAAGATCTTCCACAGAATCTGTGAAAGGAAAATACTACTAATTTCAAATCTCCATGTAAGTACTGAAGCTATTTTGGTGGAGAGTATAGCTGTCATACAAAGAAAATATTGAACAACAGAAGAGTCTGACGGGGAGACCCTTACATTCCCCTCAGCTTGAGTAAACTTTAGGTAGGTTTCTTCCTGACTACAGGCCTCTGACCTTCCTTTCCTTCTTTTTACTTTAGAAACTACAATTGTGAATTCTTTTTCTACTTTTTTGAGATGTAAATCTTCTTCCAGCGTCTTTCCAGTTTTACAAACCCAGGAATATTTTTCACAAGGATCTGGAAGCCATCCCTTTGAAATGTAATCCCCAGGAAAGACAGAGTTTCTATGTCTCAGTCTCTGAGAGTGGGTAGGAGCCAAATTTAGATTAGTACCAGTTAGCGAACAGAGATGGCCTAAGCATTTGATCAACCTTCCTCTCCCCTAACATCCTCCAGGGTTTTTCTAGTGGCTCATCCAACATTTAAAAACCCTCCTGTCTTTTGCATCAGTGGAGTTGAGTTCAATCTCTCTGTCTCATGGCAATACTCTTGACCTCTACTGTGATATTCTTGAACAAAGTCCTCATCGCCAGTTTAATTCCATCCAATGAATTTTTTAACAAGTCTTTGTCTAAAATCACTATGTGCAGTAATCTCTGGGGAATCCATTCCTATAAAGCTTCAGGAATGGTCTAGTCAGACTATATTTGAGTGTGAGAATTTGGTGCTTTCCTAATTGCCTACACAATCACTAATGATTAGAAAAAGGCTTACTTTTTCCTCATTTAAATATTTTATTTTCAATAGCTATAGGCAGTCATTCCTTGGTTTTTATTTTCTGACCTTTACCTACAACAAAAAAAGGTATCTCCAGAAGAAATTCAGATCTTGTATTCTGAAACATCATCCCATGTGTTAACAGTTTTCCTGGGCTTATTCTTCAGCAAATGTGCAACAAGGGCTAGACTTTTGTCAGTCCTCAGCACATAAGCTTCATTCAGATATTATGGGTCTCTTTGCTCTTAAAGGTATAAGGATTCTTTTAAAAATATGTAATTTAGTTGAACAGAGTTTTAGATTTTACAATTTTGGCGGTTCATATATCCCAATGAGAATTCTATATAAGGTATAAAAAATTATTCTCTGCAAACTGCATCTTTACATAGGCAATTGAAATTCTGTTTACATTTCAAAGTGCTGAAGGAACTCTTCGCCTGGGAGATATGTATTACCTAACCAACTCTGCTTCCAGCCACAAGTCCTCTCCCACCTGAATTAATGGAGTAGTATAGCTGTTCTCTGCCTCAACATTGGCTCTGTTCCCTCTGTTTTTACTGCTTCATATTCCCCAACTCCTTAAGTAACTGAAGATATTTTCATGTTAATCTAGTTCTACTACTTAAAAATCCTCCCATAAATTCAGAGATACTTTACCTACAATATTGTATTTCCTAAGTCAATGAGATTTTCAACTAAAAGTGAGTTAAATTACACTTGAAATTTAACTTGCTCACTATCGTTGGTCATTTCTATTAGATTTCTTGTTGTAACTATTGCTCTAGAAAATCTTTAGCAGATTTTTATCTGTGCTTTAGCTGAGTTCTTTTTTAAATGGATTATAAATATTTTCTAGTATCTTTTCTATGATTAATTTCCCTTGTATCATTTTTGTTCATACTCACTATTACAGAATCTGCCTAGAGTTGCTTTATTCATACATCTAGAATACTATTATTCCATCAATAATTGCTAGTTTGTCCTTGCCTTCTGTTTTTGGTAAATTACTATTGATATTCCCAAAGGTCCCCACCAAAGTTCCACAAATTGAATGGCCCATGACAAAGTTTATTTTCCCTTATCATTAAATCTGCTAGGGAGTTTGCTAGGTTCTTGCCTACCTGTTAGATTTCAGCCTGGTTAATCTTGGGCCAAGTGATCACCTTTTAACTATGTTCCTTTTTTTATGAATTTGAGACAGATTACTAGAGAATTGACTGACAGAACTGATTATCAGCATTGTGACAATGATTTATCTTATCCTTGGATTTGGGAAGAGAACATATGGTCAGTGACTCCATTGGTTGCAGAAATGACATTCATCCTAGCTTCCTTGCTCTTGTTTTATGCTAATGCATAGCTTTGCAGTTTAAAAATATCTCTCATCATGTTTCCTGAGGATTATTTTTTAAACTTCATAGTCCAATTGATCTAAATGGGCAAATATATTCCTCTCCTTGCCTGGATCATACTAAAAAAAAATCAACTTAGGTTATTCCAAAATAGAGAAATTGTCATTAAGCCATTTTCTTTTATATCCCAGAAACTCAATAAAAACTCTGAACAGTTATCAACATGCTATTTAAATGTAATGTAATATTTGTAGTCTTAAATAACCACAAATCATAATACATTTTCTACTACCTTATTTTTTTAATGAAACACGGCCAATTTTATTCAAATTTCCCCAAATTTATGCTCAATATGTTGTTTCCACAATGTATGCCACCATTTATATAATGGTTTTATTATTTTGTCTTTATTTTATAGTTTTTTTTTCATCTTATCTTTATACAGTTCTTCAGTAGAAGCCAGAGTCCTCAGTTGCCCAGTTAGAAGCCTCTGACCTACTTTTCTGATGAAGTTTCTTCTCATAGCCAAAATCTCTGGCTTTTAAATGAAAGGTTTTTGGTCTTTTTAATCACTTGCTGATAGCGTGAAGCTGCATTCTTACCTATAACCACATGACCTAATTTAGAACCAGTCTTGGCAGCCAGTCCTGCATTTCTCATCACATTGACAATCCACCTTTCATGTTCAGTTTGTCTGCCAACATGTGAGTGCAGATACACAGGTGAATGCAACAAAAAGTCTCAAATATGAAGAGTCAATGATTTTCAGCGAAATCCTTAAGCTACCTAGAAGTCATTCACAAGTACTGATTCACATTCCCTCAGTATGTGGAATTTTCTGAGCTCCATCAAAGTCAAAGTTAACATAAAAGCATTCAAGAAATTCTGTAACTGGGTCTTTATATGTGTAAGACTGTGTTCAATAACTTTAACCAGATCTTTTAGCAGCTGCTGGCATTTTTGAACATCTTTGTTCGTTATGATGGCTGTAGCCTAATAGGGAGGAATATGTGGGCATATCATCTAAATTGCATTAAGATATGATGGCTGGCAAAAGAAGAGATCAATAATGTTATCATGCCCCTTGATTAGTTGAAGAAAACAGAGGACAGTGGATGAACCTTGTTTGCTGCTGAAGATACCGAAGTGGAAAACTCAGAATTATTACCTATGGTCTCTTTTAACCATGGAAGGTCTTCCATAGCTGCATCCCTACTCTGAATTAAGATTTCAGAGGCCAGTTTTCCCCTGAGTGAACTCAAAACATTTCTGGCTGTTGCTGGAACCAACATTCTAAAGAAGTAAAGATATTCTGGTGCTCCAGAGTAATTCCCATATTCATATTGGATTTTACATAACTCTAGAGTATATCTAAATTTTCCTACCTAAAACCATGCCTGCCCACCAGGTACTTAAACAGCATCTGCCCATCTCTGGTTGACTGCATCTGCCTTGTAGTTTCTGGATCTTCAAATGTCTTCACAATTGGTTCCATTTCTGCCTGAAGCTATTTCAGTCATGCAACAACTGTGGCTCTTTTTTCTCTCAAAGCATGCAGAATATCATCAGAATAAAGGTTTTTGTACATATTGGTAGCAAAGTGTATCATGTTGATATCACTAAAAAGATACAAATTCCCTTGTAATATTTTTTTTCATTATACATATCTTATGGAGAGAAACTCAACAGAAAGATTAGATGTCAATCCAAAAATGTGTGTGATGTGAATAGTCAAGATGTACTCCACCATCTTGCCAAGGAAAACTGTTTCAACTATGTTATTGACGTAGACACAGGAAAGAATCACAAATTCAACAAATGTAAAATAACTTTTATTTACTTTACAGTGGAGGAGAGACTTTAAGGTGACCTCCATGATTTTTGTATCCTGGTATTCACACTCCTGTATAATCCTTCCCCTTCAGAGCAGGAAGACATGTGACTTGCTCTAAACAATGAAATATTGCAAAGGTGGTAAGATGCTTACGATTGTATTTACATGATTTCAAAATATTGCTGTGATTGTGGTACTCATCCGACTAGCATCTCTCTGTCCGGCTCTTGCTCTCTCACTTGCTTCCCATCTCCTTCTCCCTGTCTCTTCCCATTACTTGTCTTGCAGTAGCAAGCTGCTATATGTCTTATAGCAATGAGAAAATAAATTCTTCAAACAACCTGAGAAAGCTTAGAGGGGGATTTTTCATCAGTGAAGCCTCTAAATAAGAAGGCAGTCTGTCTGATGCCTCGATGGCAGCCTTGTGAGCCCTGAAGGAGACAACCAGTGGTCTTGCCTGGACTCCTGAATTACAGAAACTGTGAAATAATAAATGTGTGTTTTAAACTACTACAATTATGGTAATTTATTACACAACCATAGAAAATTAATATACCTATAAATGCTACTTTTCTATTGTTGTTTTTCTATTTCACTTACTACCATCATCATACATTCATTTATCTAGGCTTAAAATATGTCACCATATTTTTTTTTTCTTTTCCACCATTACCAACAATACCCAGTCATTCAATAAACCCTGTCTGTTGCATCTTAGTTAGATTACTTCTGTGACCATCTAATCAACTAATGGAATATTTCCATAGCCCAGAAAATTTCCTTATGCATATTTCTATTCACTTATTCTTACCCCAGATTCTGGAAAAACAACGATATGGTTTCAACCATCATAGATTAGCTTTATTGCTAGAACCGAAAAAAAAAAATGGAATTCTCTATTAAGTACTCTTTTGCATTTGCCTTTTTTCACTCAGTATGTTTTTGAGATTCACCCATATTTGTATATGCAGGTCATTTTCTTTACTCATTCACTCATTGAAAGATTTTGTGTCATTTTAGATTAGTCATTTAGACTAATGTAATTCAATCTTCCTTGAACATTAATGTATTTGTCTTTTTGTCAGCATATGTTTTCATTACTCTTGGCACTATATCTAGGAGTAAAATGGATGAATCATAGTCTGAGTGTATGGTTAATATTATAAAAAATGGTAAAGCATTTTCCAAAAATAATGTAATATTTTATACAACAGAAATAAAAGTTTCGGTTACAACCAATAATCATCATAAGTTGATATTATTTAATTTTAGCTATTCTGGTCGTGTAGCCTGTTTTATTACACACAGATTTTATTTATCTAGTCATATATAAATGTTCAGTAAATCTACGTTGCATATCTCTCCTTACTAGTAGTCAACTACATCTGTTCATAGTCTAACCACTCGTCTACACATAATCCAATATTCTATCTTATTTATGGCTTTAATTTATTTCCGTTCCATATAATTATTTACGTTTTCATCCTCCTATCAAATTTAAATGAATTATCAAACAGCAAGTTCATGTCTCCTGAGAATTCTTCCTTTGTTGAACAACTAAAAGTAAAAATAAATATTTCGGTCTGTCGTAGTCTTAAAGCAGTGATTTTAGAAGTATCATTCCAAGATCAGCAACATAAGTATAATTTGGGACAATGTTAGAAGTTGAAATTATCCAGGCCTTATACTACACCTACTAAATCAGAATTTCTGAGAGCGAGACCAATCAGTCTATGTTTTGACAATACCTCCAGATAATTCTGACACCTGCTAAAGTTTGAGAGCCTTATTCCATTTTTTATAAAATTACTACTGATATTTTGTATGGCAGTTTATGAATCTGTTTTATTCAATAGACTATGAGCTCATTGAAGCTAGGGACTACATGTTATTCATTTTTGTACCTCTGGTAACACCAAGGATCCAGATTTGTACAGCATAGAAAAATCAATGCTTGCTGAATTAAATAATATTGAAAGGTGAAACAAGTTAATTTTTTCTTTATCAATTGAGTACTGAATAATGATGTTTATCTTAAAATACATGCCCTTTGCTTCAATTTTACTTTTAGTACCTCAAAATAGACAAAATCAAAAATATCAAAAGACATGTGTTGACTTGCAGTATTTAACTGAGCCATTTTATTTCATTTTATTTTTAACTGAGCCATTTTAAATACAGAGAAACTAGAAATATTCTTTCTCTCCTTCACTTATTAAGTCTGACTCTCCTGAAAGGGGAAACATCTCTAGATGTTATTAATAAATAATTTCCTTTCTTTCTGAAAAAGAATTTTATATGCTTTTCTTTTGGAGGCAATAGTTATTGCTTTCCTCCTTGGAATTAATTCTTATGGTTAATGAGTGTTTTGCAGTAGTTACAGTCATCCTCTCCATTGTTGTTGATTAGTTGGTTTGTTTGCATAAGGAATCTCGATTTAACTGATTATTTTACATAGGAGGAATTATTGTTATACCTGAACTGAACTGAATGCTCAGGTGTACACTCTTTAATAATTCTCCTTTTTCCAGTTGCTGTTTGAAGACCCTCTTTAAAGGAACATGATCTTACCAGAGTTCTAAATTATTATAGTCATAATTCTATTGACACCTTCCACTACCGGAAAATGTCATGCATAGAATAACTGAAAGGTCTTCTTTTTCAAGTTTATCTGTAGACAAGTAGTAGTCAAAACAGCTTTTAAATTAATTGTGTTTTTTGTTCATCAACCCTATTTTAGTTCAGATCTTCTAGTGCAACATTAGTAAGCATGCAGTTCTTTTTAGATTTAAGTTTGTATTCAAACTCATATAATGTAAATTTATTGACTCTATGGATTCTTCCAGATAAGGATTTTTTTTTTCCTAAACAAAAATTAGATGAGTGTTTAGTAACAAACCATTTCTGAGTACTGGTGTCATGTGAAAATCTAACTTACTCCTTTAAAAAAATTTTTTTTTAATGTCTATTCATTTTTGAGAGACAGAGAGAGACAGTGCAAGCAGGGAAGGGGAAGAAAGAGAGAGGGAGACTGAGAATTTGAAGCAGGCTCCAGGCTCTGATCTGTCAGCATAGAGCCCTACATGAGGCTTGAACCCACGAACCATGAGATCCTGACCTGAGCAGAAGTTGGACGCTTAACTTGAGCCACCCAGGCGCCCCATAATCTAACTTACTCCTAAGGAATTGTTTCTCTTCAGTGATATCATATGTGACTCATTTTTTTCAAGTTCTTACTTTGGGCAGAGAAAAAAGAGAATCTGAGTCTAAATGTATCTCACTGGAGGTTGAAATAAACCATGCATAGGTAATGACGTTATAATTGAGTGGCACTAAAATTTGACGTGCATCAGAGCACAGGTCTACAGATCATCAGAGACTCACTGACTTGATACCTACCCAGATAATTCTGCTACAAAAAAAATTTTATTTATTTATTTTTATTTTTTTAAGTTTATTTATTTATTCTGAGAGAGACAGAGAGAGCATGATTGGGGAGAGTGAGAAGGGAGAGAGAGAGAGAGAGAGAGAGAGAGAGAGAGAGAGAGAGAATCCCAGTCAGGCTCTGCGCAGAGTCCAAAGCAGGGCTTGAACTCATGAAACCGTGATATCATGACCTGAGCTGAAATCAAGAATTTAACGCTTAACTGGCTGAACAACCCGGGGGTCCCCAAACCAAATTTTAATAATGAAATCAATATGTTCTTTATTTAACAAAAAATACTTCGACCCACTTCAGTCAATCAATCAGCAAAGTGTTTGCATTGCACTTGGCACTGTTGCAATCACAGTATTTATAATATACCAGACTTACTGTGATGGGCTGACTTTTTAAGGTTTGACATTGTCTACATTTCCTCTTTCTTTCTTTCTTTCTTTCTTTCTTTCTTTCTTTCTTTCTTTCTTTCTTT